>NC_134359.1:6684683-6734950 GCF_048569485.1 Anomaloglossus baeobatrachus | reverse complement strand
GCGAAGCAGCACCGGATCTGAGCATTGCACACAATGGGGGTCTTTGGAACCTGCTGGTAGAGCAGTCCCACAAGCAGCACACACAGTGGACACAGCCCTAGCCTTGGCAGCTTTGCGTCTTGTGGATGACATGCTGCTGCTTCCTCAGAGCGATCTGGGGTATTCAGCCAGGAAGCGACCTCACAGTGCAAGAAATCAATAAATCTCTATGTCCAGTGACACAATACACTAACATACACTGAGGCACTAGAGGGGCCAGCTGAAAAGCCGCTTACCGCCCGCTAAAGAGCGGGTGTGTGGTCTTCCAAAGCCCCTCAGTCTAGGTCTCCCAGAGCCTTGCGTCCTTCTTCCAGCCAGCCATGCATGTAATGGCTGCCGGCGTCCTGAGGGAAGAAGGGGGGCGGGCCCTGGGCGTTCCTGACCAAGAGCGGGAAGCCTGCTTCCCTCTGTGCCTAGTGTGAGGGCTGGAGCATGTAAATCAGGCTCCAGCCCTCGTCGCTGCCGTGAAACAGCGTCTCTCCCCTACCCTGATTGACAGGGTGGGGGCGGGAACGATCGGAGCTGCCGGCGTCCTAGGCCCAAAAGCCGGGGACTAGAGTTATAAACGCCGCCGCCGTAAAAGCGCGGTCGGCGTATCCCCGGCGCACCACAAGTCACAGCAGCGCCGCCCGGTCCAGTGAGGGTCGGCGCTGTGTTCCCAGAACACAAAGTCCCCCAGATAACTGTAGGAACACCAGCTCAGTGTACGGTCCCCGGCGCACTACAACACCCAGCCAGCCCGGAGTGTGTCTGTGCCTGCCGGGGACACAGAGTACCTGTATGATGCAGGGCCCGGTCCCTGATGGTACTCCTGCTCCGTATCCATCAGGTTCTGATGGGTCTGTGGATGGAGCCCGGCGACAGAGCTTTGAGGCCGGCAGGATCCCACTTCCACAGAACCCCCAAGGGGATGTGGAAGGAAAAACAGCATGTCAGGCTCCAGCCCTGTACCAGCAATAGGTACCTCAACCTTACAACACCATCCAGGGGTGAGAAGGGAGCATGCTGGGGACACTATATGTGTCCTCTTTTCTTCCATCCGAACTAGTCAGCAGCTACTGCTGACTAAAATCTGTGGAGCTATGCATGGAATGTCTGACCTCCTTCGCACACAAAGCTAAAACTGGAGTACCCGTGATACCACGGGGGGGTATAGCCAGAGAGGGAGGGGCCTTGCACTTTTAGTGTAGTGCTTTGTGCGGCCTCCAGAGGGCAGTAGCTATACCCCAATCGTCTGGGTCTCCCAATAGAGCGCTGAAGAAAAGTTGTGTGCGGACAGCAAAAATGAAAACTCATAGACTTTGCTGGGGAAGCAAAATCCTGCAGTTTTGAGGCCAAAAACGCACCCGAAAAACGTGCAAAAACGCCGCGAAAAACGCACTGTGCGCACATAGCCTTAAGGGTACTTTACACACTGCGACATTGCTAGCGATCTCGTTAGCGATGTGAAATTCTAGATCACAAGTGCGATCTTTCGAGGGCGCACATAGGTCATTTTACGCATGTGCGATCTCAAAAGATCGCACTTGCGATCTAGAATTTCACAGCGCTAACGAGATCGCTAGCGATGTCGCAGTGTGTAAAGTACCCCTTACTGTGGCTCTTATTCATTCTTGTCTGGATTACTGCAGCTCTCTACTGATCGGTCTCCCTATTACCAATCTTTCTCCTCTCCAATCCGTCCTGAATGCGGCAGTCAGGGTCATACCGTATTTCTGTCCAGCTGCTACACTGATGCCTCCACCTAGTGTCGTTAATTGCACTGGTTACCCATCCACTTAAGAGTCCAGTAAAAACTTATCTCACTCACCCAAAAAGCTCTCCACAGTTCTGCACCGCCCCCATACATCTCATCTCTGTCTATCACCTACCCGTCCTCTCCACAGTTCTGCACCGCCCCCATACATCTCATCTCTGTCTATCACCTACCCGTCCTCTCCACAGTTCTGCACCGCCCCCATACATCTCATCTCTGTCTATCACCTACCCGTCCTCTCCACAGTTCTGCACCGCCCCCATACATCTCATCTCTGTCTATCACCTACCCGTCCTCTCCACAGTTCTGCACCGCCCTACATCTCCTCCTCCTTTCTGTCTATCACCTACCCGTCCTCTCCACAGTTCTGCACCGCCCCCATACATCTCCTCATCTCTGTCTATCACCTTCCTGTCCTCTCCTCAGTTCTGCACCGCCCTACATCTCCTCCTCCTTTCTGTCTATCACCTACCCATCCTCTCCACAGTTCTGCACCGCCCCACATCTCCTCCTCATCTCTGTCTATTACCTACCCATCCTCTCCACAGTTCTGCACCGCCCCACATCTCCTCATCTCTGTCTATCACCTACTTGTCACCTCCATTCTGCAAAATTATATAAAACTAATATCCTCTATAATCTGAACCTTGCACCTCCTTCTCTAAAGCCGGCGTCACACGGTACGATCTATTGTGCGACTGCACAAGCGATCGTACCCGCCCCCGTCGTTTGTGCGTCACGGGCATTTAGTTGCCCATGGTGCAAAAAGTCGTTAACCCCCTGTCACACACACTTACCTCCCGGACGGCCTCGCTGTGGGCGGCGAACATCCACTTCCTGAAGGGGGAGGGACGTTCGGCGTCACAGTGACGTCATACAGCGGCCGGCCAATAGAAGCGGAGGGGCGGAGATGAGCGGGACGTAAACATCCCGCCCACCTCCTTTCTTCCGCATAGCCGGCGGACACAGGTAAGCTGCAGTTCATAGTTCCCGGGGTGTCACACGGAGCGATGTGTGCTGCCCCGGGTGCGATGAACAACCGGAGCACAGAAGGAGGACCGACTTTTTGAAAATGAGCGATGTGTCAACGGGCAACGATAAGGTGAGGATTTTTGCTCGTGCACCGTCGCTCGTAGCTGTCACACGCTACCATATGTCAAACGATGCCGGATGTGCGTCACTAACGACATGACCCCGCCGACATATTGCCCAATATATCATAGCATGTGACGCCGGCTTAAGACGTTTCTCGTGTTGTACCAGTTTTCTGGAATGCACTACCCCAGACAATCTGATTAATACTTAGAAACCACAGTTTTGAGCGTGTCGTAAAAACACATTTATTTACACAGGCCGATCAGCTCACTAATATCACTCCCCCTAGTTCCCCTTCCTCACTTTCCTCAGACTCTGCTCCCTCCTATCCATCCGTCTCCCCCTCCTCCTTCACCACTAGCTCCTGGTACCTGTGTTACACAGATCCCGGCCGGTGACGGCTCCGGCAGCTTCATATGAAGACGCCTATTTATTATAATGATCTGGAGCGTAAATGCCGAGCGCGTTCTACGTATTGTCCCCCCATTTCCTTATTGATTGTAGCCTGGGAGTCGGACCCTCGCTGCTCCTGTCTTCATTGTCTGTACCCTCTGAATTGTAAAGAGCTGCAGGACATGTGCTGTGTGATGTGCGTCACTGCATAGTCATCATTCACTGACCGCAAGCAGAGATCTCGAAAACCGAGAGCAACGAAAATATAAAGACAATAGTAAAGCTGCAGAGCGTTCCCACACACAATAATGCACAGGCCGGTCTCGCCTTCACGACAACCCTGGGGGTCCGCACCGTCCCCTCCTCACCTCACACAGACGCCATCTTCCAGTTTGTAGCCATCGTCACAAGCTGAGGAAAGAAAAAAGAAGGGAATTTTGTTACTTACCGTAAATTCCTTTTCTTCTAGCTCCTATTGGGAGACCCAGACGATTGGGTGTATAGCTACTGCCTCCGGAGGCCACACAAAGCATTACACTAAAAAGTGTAAGGCCCCTCCCCTTCTGGCTATACACCCCCAGTGGGATCACTGGCTCACCAGTTTTAGTGCAAAAGCAAGAAGGAGGAAAGCCAATAACTGGTTTAAACAAATTCACTCCGAAGTAACATCGGAGAACTGAAAACCATTCAACATGAACAACATGTGTACCCGAAAAACAACCAAAAATCCCGAAGGACAACAGGGCGGGTGCTGGGTCTCCCAATAGGAGCTAGAAGAAAAGGAATTTACGGTAAGTAACAAAATTCCCTTCTTCTTCGGCGCTCCATTGGGAGACCCAGACGATTGGGACGTCCAAAAGCTGTCCCTGGGTGGGTAAAGAAATACCTCATGTTAGAGCTGCAAGACAGCCCTCCCCTACGGGGAGGCAACTGCCGCCTGCAGGACTCTTCTACCTAGGCTGGCGTCCGCCGAAGCATAGGTATGCACCTGATAATGTTTGGTGAAAGTGTGCAGACTCGACCAGGTAGCTGCCTGGCACACCTGTTGAGCCGTAGCCTGGTGCCGTAATGCCCAGGACGCACCCACGGCTCTGGTAGAATGGGCCTTCAGCCCTGATGAAACCGGAAGCCCAGTAGAACGGTAGGCTTCAAGGATTGGTTCCTTGATCCATTGAGCCAGGGTGGATGTTGCAGCCTGCGATCCCTTGCGCTGACCAGTGACAAGGACAAAGAGTGCATCCGAGCGGCGCAGGAGCGCCGTGCGGGAATGTAGATTCTGGGTGCTCTACACCCGATCCAACAATGCAAAGCCATTACATATCGATGAAATGGAGAAAAGGAAGGTAAGGAGATATCCTGATTGTGATAAAAAGGGGATACCACCTTAGGGAGAAACTCTGGGATCGGACGCAGCACTACCTTATCTTGGTGAACACCAGGAAGGGAGCTCTGGATGACCGCGCTGCTAGTTCTGACACTCTCCGAAGAGACGTGACCGCTACCAGAAAGGCCACTTTCTGTGAAAGTCGAGAAAGTGAAAACAACCCTCAGAGGCTCGAAGGGCGGCTCCTAGAGAGCAATTAATACCCTGTGCAGATCCCATGGGTCTGACGGCCTCTTGTACGGAGGGACAATGTGATAATCCCCCTGCAGGAACGTGCGTACCTGAGGAAGTCGTACTAGGCGCTTCTGAAAGAATACCGACAGCGCTGCGACTTGTCCTTTAAGGGAGCTGAGCGACAAACCTTTTCCCAATCCAGATGCAGGAAGGGGGGAAAAAGGAGACAATGCAAATGGCCAGGGAGACACTCCCTAAGCAGAGCACCAAGATAAGAATAACTTCCACGTCTTGTGGGAGATTTTGGCAGACGTCGGCTTCCTAGCCCGTCTCATGGTGGCAATGACGTCTTGAGATAATCCTGAAGACGCTAGGATCTCGGACTCGATGGCCACACAGTCCGGATCAGGGCCGTAGAATTCAGTGGAAAGAACGGCCCTTGGGACAGTAAGTCTGGCCGGTCTGAGAGTGCCCACGGTTGGCCGACCGTGAGATGCCACAGATCCGGGACCACGACCTCCTCGGTCAGTCTGGGACGACGAGGATGGCGCGGCGGCAAGCGGAGCTGAGCTTGCGTAGCACTCTGGGCAACAGTGCCAGAGTAGGAAACACATAGGGTAGCTGGAACTGCGACCAATCCTGAACTAGGGCGCCTGCCGCCAGAGCTCTTTGCTCGTGAGACCGCGCCATGAAAATCGGGACCTTGTTGTTGTGCCGAGACGCCATTAGGTCGACGTCCGGCATCCTCCAGCGGCTACAGATTTCCTGACACCATACTGGGTGCAGAGGCCATTCCCCTGCGTCCATGCCCAGGCGACTGAGGAAGTCTGCTTCCCAATTTTCTACGCCCGGGATGTGAACTGCGGATATGGTGGATGCTCTGTCCCCCACCCACATCAGAATCCGCCGGATTGCCTGGTAGGCTTGGCGATGCGTGTTCCGCCTTGGTGGGCGATGTCTGCCACCGCTGTGGAATTGTCCGACTGAATTCGGATCTGTTTTCCTTCCAGCCACTGCTGGAAGGCTAATAGGGCAAGATGCACTGCCCAGATTTCCAGAACATTGATCTGAAGGATGGACTCCTCTGGAGAGAGTCCTTGACCGTCTGAGAAGGGAAACGTTCCTTTCTAGGGACGTCGACTCCCCAACCCATTGGCAAAGCATGTCCCATTGAAGTGGACGCAGTGAAACTGCGCGAAAGTGACTGCCTCTGCATGAGGCGTCTTAAGGGGTGTGACTGGCCTTGAAGGAGAGACTGCACCCCCGTCTGTAGTGAACGCTGCTTGTCCAGCGGAAGCTTCACTATCGCTGAGGGAGTGTGAAACTCCATGCCCAGATATGTCAGCGATTGGGTCGGTGCCCGATGTAACCTTGAAAAGTTGATGATCCACCCGAAACTCTGGAGAGTCTCCAGCGCCACGTTCAGGCTGTGTCGGCATGCCTCTTGAGAGGATGCCTTGACAAGTGGATCGTCCAGTAAGGATCACAGAGTGACCCTGAGAGTGCAGGACTGCTCCCACTGCTGCCCTGAACTTGGTGAAAACCCGTAGGGCTGTCGCCAGACCGAAGGGCAGGGCTACGCACTGAAGATGCTCGTCTTCAATAACGAAACGTAGCAAACGCTGGTGCTCTGGAGCAATCGGCACGAGGAGATAAGCATCCTGATGTCTATTGATGCTAGGAAAATCTCCTTGAGACATTGAGGCAATGACGGAGCGGAGGGTTACATCCGGAACCGCCTGGCCTTCACGTGCTTGGTGAGCAGTTTTAGGTCCAGAACGGAACGGAAAAAGCCACCCTTTTTTGGCACCCCAATAAGATTGGAGGAAAAAACCGTGTCTTGTTCCTGAAGAGGAACAGGGATTACCACTCCTTCTGCCTGCAGAAGAGCATCGGCTCGGTGGGGGGGGTGGGGGGGGGGGAGTTCTGAAGAATCGAGCCGGAGGACGAGAACAGAGCTCTATCCTGTACACGTGAGACACAATGTCTCTCACCCACCGGTCTGTGACCTGTGGCAGCTAAATGTACCCAGAAGCGGGAGATTCTGCCACCAACCGCGGATGCGGGGAGAGAGAGCTGAAATACATGAGGAGATCGCCTTGGAAGCGGTTCCTCTGGCTGCCTTCCTTGGGCGTGAATGAGCCCGGCCGGAATCTGAGCCCCTCTGAGCCTTTTGAGCCCTTTTAGACGAGTACAATTGGGACTTGCCCGAGCCTGGGAAGGACCAACCTCGACTGTCCCCCCAGGACAGCATTACTAGGGTAAGTCGCAATGCAGACATTGCGAGGTTAAGGACACCACCTGCGGCACAGATGTACATGTGCTCAAGACCAGCTGCGCAAGACCAGCTGAAATAGGTTAGAGTGCCCATACGGCTGCGAATGCCGGAGCAACCGACACGCTGATAGCTTCACAGACAGATTTCAACCAGAGGTCTATCTGTCTGTCAATGGCATCTTTAAGTGACGTCCCATCTCCACTGCAACTATGGATCTAGCCGCAAGCCTGGAGATTGGGGGATCCACCTTTGGACCCTGGGTCCAGGGCTGTACCACGTCAGGGTAAAGGGATAACGTGCATCCTTAATACGTTTGGAGAAAACGTTTATCTGGTAAGCGTGGTGTTTCTGAACTGCGTCTCTGAAGTCAGCGTGGTCAGAAAAAGTACTCAATATACGCATGAGATACTGAAAAAGGATTTCTCCTGCTGTGAAGCTGACTCCTCCACTGGGGGAGCTGAGGGAGAAATATGCAACATTCCATTGATGGACGCTAGAAGATCATTCACTATGGCGTCACCATCCGGTGTATCCGGATTGAGAGCGGTGTCAGGACCAAAGCCCTGATCAGCTACGTCTGCCTCATCATACAGAGAGTCCTCCTGCTGGGACCTTGACCAGTGATGAAGCCGAGTGTCGTACCCAGCGAGCTAGCTTAGGCTGTCTGGGACTGCCGTCCGTGTCAGAGCCTTCACCCTGGAATGCCTGGGACCCCCCCGGAGCACTGATTATGTTCCAAATGAGGGTGGCCAGGGAGCAGTAATCAAGATTGCCCATGGCCTTAGTAGAGAATCTCCGTCCCTGTCCCTGGACAGGGTTCACAGGTGGTTTCTTTGGCCACTTCTAGTAGAGACCCCGGCTGACCAAGTGTTACAGGGGAGCATTGCCCACAATGGGGGTCAGTGGAACCTGCCGGTGGAACAGTATCACATGCAGGAAAAGCAGCATAGAAAGCCTGTGTTGCTTTTTTGCTGCTGTATTCTAGTCATCTATGCAATGTACAAAATACAAGCATAAACACTTCAGCACATGCAATACAAGCAGCATAGAAAGCCTGTGCCTTGGCACCCTTGCTTTTTTGCTGCTGTTGTCCAGCCATCTAGGAGAATATAGCCCAGAGTAGCGACCGTACAGTGCAATGTATAGCATACAAGCATATATACAAATGAACACTTCAGCACATGCAGTACAAGCAGCCTATAAAGCCTGTGCCTTGGCACCCTTGCTTTTTTGCTGCAGTTGTCCAGCCCTCTAGGAGAATATAGCCAAGAGTAGCGACCGTACAGTGCAATGTATAGCATACAAGCATAAGTACAAATGACCACTTCAGCCATGCAATACAAGCAGCCTAGAAAACCTGTGCCTTAGCACCCTTGCGTTTTTGCTGCTGTTATCTCGCCATCTAGAAGGGCATATAGCCAAAGATAGCGACCTACAGTGCAGTGTATAGCATACAAGCATAAAATACAAATGGACACTTCGGTATTTAGTGGGGTCAGCACTTCAGGTGCTGCTTACCGCCCGCCTATAACGCGGGTGTGTGGTCGCCAGAGCCCTGTGTTGGTTGCCCAGAGCATGTCTCCGTTCCCCAGCTCGGACGGCGTGCAGGAATGGCTGCCGGCGTCCTTCTCCAGCTCGTGTGACGAGGGGCGGGCCGTGGGCGTGCCCCAGACAAGAGCGGGAAACTGGCGTCCCACTGTGTCCAGTGAAGGGGGCTGGAGAATGCAAAGCAGACTCCAGCCCTCGGCGCTGACTGTCTGTACAGCGTCCCGCCTCTCCCCTGACTGGCAGGGCTGGAGGCGGGAACGAAACGAAAACTAGGCCGCAAAGCCGGGGACTCAAGTAATAAGCGCGGCCGTCCATGTGCACGGCCCGCGCGGATGTTCCCGGCGCACCACAAGTCCCAGCCGCGCCACAGTGTAAAAAACACCCAGCAACGGCCGGCGCGGCAGTTCCCAATACATAAAGTCACTCAGCAAAGCTGTAGTGACTAATAGCACGAGCGCTCTGCGCTGTTGCCCCCGGCGCACTAACACTCCCAGCAATGCTGGTGTGTGTGTGCGCGCTTGCCCGGGGACACAGAGTACCTTAATGTAGCAGGGCCTGTCCCTGACGATACTCAGCTCCATATCCAGCAGGTTCTCTGGGTCTGTGGATGGAGCCCGGTCTCAGGGCCTGGAGACCTGTAAGATCCCACTTCACCCAGAGCCCTGAGGGGGGATGGGGAAGGAAAACAGCATGTGGGCTCCAGCCTCCGTACCCGCAATGGGTACCTCAACCTTACAAACCGCAAGTGGGGTGAGAAGGGAGCATGCTGGGGACCCCATATGGGCCCACTTTTCTTCCATCCGACATAGTCAGCAGCTGCTGCTGACTAAACAGTGGAGCTATGCGTGGATGTCTGACCTCCTTCGCACAAAGCAGAAAACTGGTGAGCCAGTGATCCCACTGGGGGTGTATAGCCAGAAGGGGAGGGGCCTTACACTTTTTAGTGTAATGCTTTGTGTGGCCTCCGGAGGCAGTAGCTATACACCCAATCGTCTGGGTCTCCCAATGGAGCGCCGAAGAAAAAATCATCAGATCAACCCCTGAATATCAGCGGCCCCTAACCCAACCGAAGAGCCCAAGACCCCCGTACAAGACCCCCACACAACACCCACAGAGCCCGGAATATCAGCGGCCCCTGACCCAACCGAACAGCCCAAGACCCCCGCACAAGACCCCCACACAAGACCCACAGAGCCCGGAATATCAGCGGCCCCTGACCCAACCGAACAGCCCAAGACCCCCGCACAAGACCCCCACACAAGACCCACAGAGCCCAGAATATCAGCGGCCCCTGACCCAACCGAACAACCGAAGACCCCCGCACAAGACCCACAGAGCCCGGAATATCAGCGGCCCCTGACCCAACCGAACAGCCCAAGACCCCCGCACAAGACACCCACCCACACAAGACCCACAGAGCACGGAATATCAGCGGCCCCTGACCCAACCGAAGAGCCCAAGACCCCCGTACAAGACCCCCACACAACACACACAGAGCCCGGAATATCAGCGGCCCCTGACCCAACCGAACAGCCCAAGACCCCCACACAAGACCCCCACACAAGACCCACAGAGCCCGGAATATCAGCGGCCCCTGACCCAACCGAACAGCCCAAGACCCCCGCACAAGACCCCCACACAAGACCCACAGAGCCCGGAATATCAGCGGCCCCTGACCCAACCGAACAACCGAAGACCCCCACTCAAGACCCACAGAGCCCGGAATATCAGCGGCCCCTGACCCAACCGAACAGCCCAAGACCCCCGCACAAGACACCCATCCACACAAGACCCACAGAGCACGGAATATCAGCGGCCCCTGACCCAACCGAAGAGCCCAAGACACCCGCACAAGACCCCCACACAAGACCCACAGAGCCCGGAATATCAGCGGCCCCTGACCCAACCGAACAGCCCAAGACCCCCGCACAAGACCCCCACACAACACCCACAGAGCCCGGAATATCAGCGGCCCCTGACCCAACCGAACAGCCCAAGACCCCCGCATAAGACCCACAGAGCACGGAATATCAGCGGCCCCTGACCCAACCGAACAGCCCAAGACCCCCACACAAGACCCCCAGAACCCGGAATAGCAGCGGCCCCTGACCCAACCGAACAGCTCAAGACCCCCGCACAAGGCCCCCACACAAGACCCACAGAGCCCGGAATATCAGCGGCCCCTGACCCAACCGAACAGCCCAAGACCCCCGCACAAGACCCACAGAGCACGGAATATCAGCGGCCCCTGACCCAACCGAACAGCCCAAGACCCCCGCACAAGACACCCACCCACACAAGACCCACAGAGCACGGAATATCAGCGGCCCCTGACCCAACCGAACAGCCCAAGACCCCCGTACAAGACCCCACACAAGACCCACAGAGAACGGAATATCAGCGGCCCCTGACCCAACCGAACAGCCCAAGACCCCCGCACAAGACCCCCACACAAGACCCACAGAGCCCGGAATATCAGCGGCCCCTGACCCAACCGAACAGCCCAAGACCCCCGCACAAGACCCACAGAGCACTGAATATCAGCGGCCCCTGACCCAACCGACAGCCCAAGACCCCCGCACAAGACCCCCACACAACACCCACAGAGCCCGGAATATCAGCGGCCCCTGACCCAACCGAACAGCCCAAGACCCCCGCACAAGACACCCACCCACACAAGACCCACAGAGCACGGAATATCAGCGGCCCCTGACCCAACCGAACAGCCCAAGACCCCCGCACAAGACACCCACCCACACAAGACCCACAGAGCCCGGAATATCAGCGGCCCCTGACCCAACCGAACAGCCCAAGACCCCCGCACAAGACCCACAGAGCACGGAATATCAGCGGCCCCTGACCCAACCGAACAGCCCAAGACCCCCGCACAAGACACCCACCCACACAAGACCCACAGAGCACGGAATATCAGCGGCCCCTGACCCAACCGAACAGCCCAAGACCCCCGCACAAGACCCACAGAGCACGGAATATCAGCGGCCCCTGACCCAACCGAACAGCCCAAGACCCCCACACAAGACCCACAGAGCCCGGAATAGCAGCGGCCCCTGACCCAACCGAACAGCTCAAGACCCCCGCACAAGACCCCCACACAAGACCCACAGAGCCCGGAATATCAGCGGCCCCTGACCCAACCGAACAGCCCAAGACCCCCGCACAAGACCCACAGAGCACGGAATATCAGCGGCCCCTGACCCAACCGAACAGCCCAAGACCCCTGCACAAGACACCCACCCACACAAGACCCACAGAGCACGGAATATCAGCGGCCCCTGACCCAACCGAACAGCCCAAGACCCCCGTACAAGACCCCACACAAGACCCACAGAGAACGGAATATCAGCGGCCCCTGACCCAACCGAACAGCCCAAGACCCCCGCACAAGACCCCCACACAAGACCCACAGAGCCCGGAATATCAGCGGCCCCTGACCCAACCGAACAGCCCAAGACCCCCGCACAAGACCCACAGAGCACGGAATATCAGCGGCCCCTGACCCAACCGAACAGCCCAAGACCCCCGCACAAGACACCCACCCACACAAGACCCACAGAGCACGGAATATCAGCGGCCCCTGACCCAACCGAACAGCCCAAGACCCCCGCACAAGACCACAGAGCCCTTAATATCAGCGGCCCCTGACCCAACCGAACAGCCCAAGACCCCCGCACAAGACCCCCACACAAGACCCACAGAGCCCAGAATATCAGCGGCCCCTGACCCAACCGAACAGCCCAAGACCCCCGCACAAGACCCACAGAGCACGGAATATCAGCAGCCCCTGACCCAACCGACAGCCCAAGACCCCCGCACAAGACCCCCACACAACACCCACAGAGCCCGGAATATCAGCGGCCCCTGACCCAACCGAACAGCCCAAGACCCCCGCACAAGACACCCACCCACACAAGACCCACAGAGCACGGAATATCAGCGGCCCCTGACCCAACCGAACAGCCCAAGACCCCCGCACAAGACACCCACCCACACAAGACCCACAGAGCCCGGAATATCAGCGGCCCCTGACCCAACCGAACAGCCCAAGACCCCCGCACAAGACCCACAGAGCACGGAATATCAGCGGCCCCTGACCCAACCGAACAGCCCAAGACCCCCGCACAAGACCCACAGAGCACGGAATATCAGCGGCCACTGACCCAACCGAACAGCCCAAGACCCCCACACAAGACCCACAGAGCCCGGAATAGCAGCGGCCCCTGACCCAACCGAACAGCTCAAGACCCCCGCACAAGACCCCCACACAAGACCCACAGAGCCCGGAATATCAGCGGCCCCTGACCCAACCGAACAGCCCAAGACCCCCGCACAAGACCCACAGAGCACGGAATATCAGCGGCCCCTGACCCAACCGAACAGCCCAAGACCCCTGCACAAGACACCCACCCACACAAGACCCACAGAGCACGGAATATCAGCGGCCCCTGACCCAACCGAACAGCCCAAGACCCCCGTACAAGACCCCACACAAGACCCACAGAGAACGGAATATCAGCGGCCCCTGACCCAACCGAACAGCCCAAGACCCCCGCACAAGACCCCCACACAAGACCCACAGAGCCCGGAATATCAGCGGCCCCTGACCCAACCGAACAGCCCAAGACCCCCGCACAAGACCCCCACACAAGACCCACAGAGCCCGGAATATCAGCGGCCCCTGACCCAACCGAACAGCCCAAGACCCCCGCACAAGACACCCACCCACACAAGACCCACAGAGCCCGGAATATCAGCGGCCCCTGACCCAACCGAACAGCCCAAGACCCCCGCACAAGACCACAGAGCCCTTAATATCAGCGGCCCCTGACCCAACCGAACAGCCCAAGACCCCCGCACAAGACCCACAGAGCCCGGAATATCAGCGGCCCCTGACCCAACCGAACAGCCCAAGACCCCCGCACAAGACCCACAGAGCACGGAATATCAGCGGCCCCTGACCCAATTGAACAGCCCAAGACCCCCGCACAAGACCCACAGAGGCCTGAATATCAGCGGCCCCTGACCCATCCGAACAGCTCAAGACCCCCGCACAAGACCCCCACACAAGACCCACAGAGCACGGAATATCAGCGACCCCTGACCCAACCGAACAGCCGAAGACCCCCGCACAAGACCCACAGAGCCCTGAATATCAGCGGCCCCTGACCCAACCGAACAGCCCAAGACCCCCGCACAAGACCCACAGAGGCCTGAATATCAGCGGCCCCTGACCCAACCGAACAGCCCAAGACCCCCGCACAAGACCCACAGAGCCCGGAATAGCAGCGGCCCCTGACCCATCCGAACAGCTCAAGACCCCCGCACAAGACCCCCACACAAGACCCACAGAGCACGGAATATCAGCGGCCCCTGACCCAACCGAACAGCCGAAGACCCCCGCACAAGACCCACAGAGCCCTGAATATCAGCGGCCCCTGACCAAACCGTACAGCCCAAGACCCCCAAACTACACCCATAGAGCTCTGAACATACGGATGCGGGGGCTCAGGTTTTGGGGGCTCACGTTTTGGGGTCTCACCTCGACATGAATGGTCAGTTTTGCTGTATTTGAAGTATCCGGGTTTACATTGACAAAACGCTACCCCGGCGGGATCAGCGCAGGCGGCCGTGTCATTGTCACATCCGGGGTTCCTCACGTGACACAGGCTGAGCGCTGCAAAACACAGAAAGAGGTAAATATGTGTGGTATAAACCATACAGTGCACCACACCCCGTATATACCGTACAGTGCGCTACATCCCATATATACCGTACAGTGCGCCACACCCCGTATATACCGTACAGTGCGCTACATCCCATATATACCGTACAGTACGCCACACCCCGTATATACCGTACAGTGCGCTACATGCCATATATACCGTACAGTGCGCCACACCCCGTATATACCGTACAGTGCGCCACACCCCGTATATACCGTACAGTGCGCCACACCCCATATATACCGTACAGTGCGCCACACCCCGTATATACCGTACAGTGCGCTACATCCCATATATACCGTACAGTGCGCCACACCCCGTATATACCGTACAGTGCGCTACATCCCATATATACCGTACAGTGCGCCACACCCCGTATATACCGTACAGTGCGCTACATCCCATATATACCGTACAGTGCGCTACATCCCATATATACCGTACAGTGCGCTACATCCCATATATACCGTACAGTGCGCCACACCCCGTATATACCGTACAGTGCGCTACATCCCATATATACCGTACAGTGCGCCACACCCCGTATATACCGTACAGTGCACCACACCCCATATATACCGTACAGTGCGCTACATCCCATATATACCGTACAGTGCGCCACACCCCGTATATACCGTACAGTGCACCACACCCCGTATATACCGTACAGTGCACCACACCCCGTATATACCGTACAGTGCACCACACCCCGTATATACCGTACAGTGCGCTACATCCCATATATACCGTACAGTGCACCACACCCCGTATATGCCGTACAGTGCACCACACCCCATATATACGTACAGTGCACCACACCCCATATATACCGTACAGTGCGCCACACCCCATATATACCGTACAGTGCACCACACCCCATATATACGTACAGTGCACCACACCCCATATATACTGTACAGTGCACCACACCCCATATATACCGTACAGTGCACCACACCCCGTATATACCGTACAGTGCGCTACATCCCATATATACCGTACAGTGCACCACACCCCATATATACCGTACAGTGCACCACACCCCATATATACCGTACAGTGCACCACACCCCATATATACCGTACAGTGCACCACACCCCATATATACCGTACAGTGCACCACACCCCATATATACCGCACAGTGCACCACACCCCATATATACCGTACAGTGCACCACACCCCATATATACGTACAGTGTACCACACCCCATATATACTGTACAGTGCACCACACCCCGTATATACCGTACAGTGCACCACACCCCATATATACCGTACAGTGCACCACACCCCATATATACCGTACAGTGCGCCACACCCCATATATACCGTACAGTGCACCACACCCCATATATACCGTACAGTGCACCACACCCCATATATACCGTACAGTGCACCACACCCCGTATATACCGTACAGTGCACCACACCCCATATATACGTACAGTGCACCACACCCCATATATACCGTACAGTGCACCACACCCCATATATACCGTACAGTGCACCACACCCCATATATACCGTACAGTGCACCACACCCCATATATACCGTACAGTGCACCACACCCCATATATACCGTACAGTGCACCACACCCCATATATACCGTACAGTGCACCACACCCCGTATATACCGCACAGTGCATCACACCCCATATATACCGTACAGTGCACCACACCCTGTATATACCGTACAGTGCACCACACCCCATATATACCGTACAGTGCACCACACCCCATATATACCGTACAGTGCACCACACCCCATATATACTGTACAGTGCACCACACCCCATATATACCGTACAGTGCACCACACCCCGTATATACCGCACAGTGCACCACACCCCATATATACTGTACAGTGCACCACACCCCATATATACCGCACAGTGCACCACACCCCATATATACCGTACAGTGCGCCACACCCCATATATACCGTACAGTGCACCACACCCCATATATACGTACAGTGCACCACACCCCATATATACCGTACAGTGCACCACACCCCGTATATACCGTACAGTGCACCACACCCCGTATATACCGCACAGTGCACCACACCCCATATATACCGTACAGTGCACCACACCCCATATATACCGTACAGTGCACCACACCCCGTATATACCGTACAGTGCACCACACCCCATATATACTGTACAGTGCACCACACCCCATATATACCGTACAGTGCACCACACCCCATATATACTGTACAGTGCACCACACCCCATATATACCGCACAGTGCACCACACCCCATATATACCGTACAGTGCACCACACCCCGTATATACCGTACAGTGCACCACACCCCATATATACCGTACAGTGCACCACACCCCGTATATACCGTACAGTGCACCACACCCCATATATACCGTACAGTGCACCACACCCCATATATACCGTACAGTGCACCACACCCCATATATACCGTACAGTGCACCACACCCCGTATATACCGTACAGTGCACCACACCCCATATATACGTACAGTGCACCACACCCCATATATACTGTACAGTGCACCACACCCCATATATACCGTACAGTGCACCACACCCCATATATACCGTACAGTGCACCACACCCCATATATACCGTACAGTGCACCACACCCTGTATATACCGTACAGTGCACCACACCCCGTATATACCGTACAGTGCACCACACCCCATATATACCGTACAGTGCACCACACCCCATATATACCGTACAGTGCACCACACCCCATATATACCGTACAGTGCACCACACCCCGTATATACGTACAGTGCACCACACCCCATATATACCGTACAGTGCACCACACCCCGTATATACGTACAGTGCACCACACCCCATATATACCGTACAGTGCACCACACCCCGTATATACCGTACAGTGCACCACACCCCATATATACGTACAGTGCACCACACCCCATATATACTGTACAGTGCACCACACCCCATATATACCGTACAGTGCACCACACCCCATATATACCGTACAGTGCACCACACCCCATATATACTGTACAGTGCACCACACCCCATATATACTGTACAGTGCACCACACCCCATATATACCGTACAGTGCACCACACCCCGTATATACCGCACAGTGCATCACACCCCATATATACCGTACAGTGCACCACACCCTGTATATACCATACAGTGCACCACACCCCATATATACCGTACAGTGCACCACACCCCATATATACCGTACAGTGCACCACACCCCATATATACTGTACAGTGCACCACACCCCATATATACCGTACAGTGCACCACACCCCATATATACCGTACAGTGCACCACACCCCGTATATACCGCACAGTGCACCACACCCCATATATACTGTACAGTGCACCACACCCCATATATACCGCACAGTGCACCACACCCCATATATACCGTACAGTGCACCACACCCCATATATACTGTGAGGACATAGGGATATATTCTGAGCTATAAGGGGTGCTTCACACACAGCGAGCTCGCTGCCGAGATCGCTGCTGAGTCACGTTTTTTGTGACGCAGCAGTGACCTCATTAGCGATCTCGCTGTGTGTGACACTGAGCAGTGACCTGGCCCCTGCTGTGAGATCGCTGCTCGTTACACACAGCCCTGGTTCGTTTTCTTCAAAGCCGCTCTCCCGCTGTGACGCACAGATCGCTGTGTGTGACAGCGAGAGAGCGACAAATGAAGCGAGCAGGGAGCAGGAGCCAGCGTCTGACAGCTGAGGTAAGCTGTATCCAAGATAAACATCGGGTAACCAAGGTGGTTACCCGATATTTACCTTAGTTACCAGCCTCTGCAGCTCTCACGCTGCCTGTGCTGCCGGCTCCGGCTCTCTGCACGTGTAGCTGCTGTACACATCGGGTTAATTAACCCGATGTGTACAGCAGCTAGGAGAGCAAGGAGCCAGCGCTAAGCAGTGTGCGCGGCTCCCTGCTCTCTGCACATGTAGCTGCATTACACATCGGGTTAATTAACCCGATGTGTACTGTAGCTAGGAGAGCAAGGAGCCAGCGCTCAGTGTGCGCAGCTCCCTGCTCCCTGCTCACACTGGTAACTAATGTAAACATCGGGTAACCATACCCGATGTTTACCTTAGTTACCAGTCTCCGCAGCTTCCAGACGGCGGCTCCGTGCAAGCGCAGCGTCGCTTGCACGTCGCTGCTGGCTGGGGGCTGTTCACTGGTCGCTGGTGAGATCTGCCTGTTTGACAGCTCACCAGCGACCATGTAGCGATGCAGCAGCGATCCTGACCAGGTCAGATCGCTGGTCGGATCGCTGCTGCATCGCTAAGTGTGAAGGTACCCTAAGCCATATTCCTATAGCTGCCATCTTGTCAAGCTTCAATCAGAATGCTAATGAACCTGAGGAACCTGCTGTTTAGCAGTGGCTGGAGCAGAAGACAATCCCCTATGATATGGAAATTAGCTGAGCTGTTAAGCTGGGTGTACACACTGCAACATCTCAAACGTCATCGCTGTAAGGTCACCGGTTTTGTGACGCAATAGCGATGTTGTTTGCGATGTTGCAGTGTGTGAAACCTATCAGCGACCCGGCCCCCGCTGTGAAGTTGTAATCGTTACAAATCGTTCAGGACCATTCCTAGGTCCTTTGTTTCCCGCTGTGCAGCATGAAGTTTCAGTGTGTGAAGACTTTGCAGTGACTTTGTTAGCAACTTCCCTTTCAAAAAGCTGCTTATCAACGTCCCCAACAACCAGCGAGGTCGCTCTGCAGGTCCGGATCGCTGTTGCGTTGTTGGCCAGGTTTGCCTGTTTGACTGCTCACCAGCGACTCACCAGAGACTCACCAGAGACTCACCAGCGACTCACCAGAGACTCACCAGCGACTCACCAGCGACTCACCAGAGACTCACCAGAGACTCACCAGCGACTCACCAGAGACTCACCAGAGACTCACCAGAGACTCACCAGCAACTCACCAGAGACTCACCAGCAACTCACCAGCGACTCACCAGCGACTCACCAGAGACTCACCAGCGACTCACCAGAGACTCACCAGCGACTCACCAGAGACTCACCAGCGACTCACCAGAGACTCACCAGCGACTCACCAGAGACTCACCAGCGACTCACCAGAGACTCACCAGCGACTCACCAGAGACTCACCAGAGACTCACCAGCGACTCACCAGAGACTCACCAGCGACTCACCAGAGACTCACCAGCGACTCACCAGAGACTCACCAGCGACTCACCAGAGACTCACCAGCGACTCACCAGAGACTCACCAGCAACTCACCAGAGACTCACCAGCGACTCACCAGAGACTCACCAGCGACTCACCAGAGACTCACCAGCAACTCACCAGAGACTCACCAGCGACTCACCAGAGACTTAGGAAGGTCGCTGTTACGTCACAAAACCGGTGACGTGACAGCGATGTCCTTTGCGATGTTGCAGTGTGTAAACCCAGCTTTAGACCTGGAAAACAACAAAAGGGAAGGAAGGCCCCCCTCGGTGACACCGTGGAAGATGTTCCTACCTAATTAACAGGCAGCCTGTACTTCTAGAGAGACCGGCTCCAGGAATAAATGTTCAATATTTCGTGAGCCGTGCTTCCTATAAATATGTCAAGCAGAAATCTGGCATCAGGGCATGCTGACGAGTCCAGCACATATTCTATATAGGTGTGGGGCCTTTGGAGGTATCCCAAACTTGATATTGGGCAGTAGGGGACCAGCAGACCAGCCATGTGTCCTATCATTGTGAAAGTAATATCAGAACTGTGAAAATGAGAGCATTGTCGTCTGCCTACGACGTTCCCAGGCAAAGTTATGGCCAATATTCACTTTGGGATATTATTTTAGAGTCAAGACAGGGTTGGGGAAGTGCACCCCTGCGAGGTCACCAGGTGGGAGGGGACATGGATTGTAGCCAGTTTGATAAACCCAGTTCAGCCATTTTTAGCTCGTCTTTCTTCGGGGGTCTGTGTCTGAGAACACATGTGAGGAAGTCCCTGGAACCCTGGTCGAACAGCGCCCCCCTGTGGCCAGACGCATAAGGTAACTGCATGTTCTGCCTCTGTTTGTAACTATACCTTATTTGTAGATGTACTCTGACATATGTATATTCTGTAGATTCCCTATTGTATATATTGTAGTTCTAGTGTGGCTTAGGCCGATTAAATTATATAATTAATCTTGGGCTGTTCTGTTATCTCGATCTTGAATCCCACGTCTGTGTGTTCGGCTAATAGTTACCGTAAATCGGTTGGTGGCAGCGAATTGTGCCAAAGATCATTGTGGGGAGGCCAGTGAGATTCGGGGAGATTTTATATATTCCGCCCGCGGAGGTCGGGGGAATATATACCCTACTCTCACCGGGGACCCTTCAATCATCGGCACAGGAGAATAGCGGCCTCCTGGCTTATTGTCGGGCAATTCCATAATTGGCCTGACTATAAGAGGGGCGCTAGAGATCGCGTCACGTGCTCTGTCTGTCGGCAGGGTGGTGGAAAGGGGGGCTGTAGCTTCCGCTTCCTACCCCCCTGTTCGTGACATATACCATACAGTGCACCACACTCCGTATATACTGTACATTGCACCACACCCCGTATATACCATACAGTGCACCACACCACGTATATACCTTACAGTGCACCACACCCCATATATACCGTACAGTGCACCACACCCCATATATATCGTACAGTGCACCACACCCCATATATATCGTACAGTGCACCACACCCCATATATACCGTACAGTGCGCCACACCCTGTATATACCACACAGAGCCTCCTGCGCTGTATATACTATACAGAGCACCACACCCCGTATATGCCGTACAGTGCACCACACCCTGTATATACCGTACAGTGCACCACACCCTGTATATACCGTACGGTGCACCACACCCCATATATACTGTACAGTGCACCACACCCTGTATATACCGTAGAGTACACCACACCCTGTATATACCGCACAGTGCACCACACCTCGCATATACCGTACAGTGCACCACACCCCATATATATCGCACAGTGCACCACACCCCGTATATACCATACAGTGCACCACACCCCACATATACCGTACAGTGCACCACACACCATATATACCGTACAGTGCACCACACCCGATATATACCGTACAGTGCACCACACCCCATATATACCGTATAGTGCACCACACCCTGTATATACCATACAGTGCACCACACTCCGCATATACCATACAGTGCACCACACCCCATATATACCGTACAGTGCACCACACCCCATATATACCGTACAGTGCACCACACCCGATATATACCGTACAGTGCACCACACCCCATATATACCGTACAGTGCACCACACCCTGTATATACCGCACAGTGCACCACACCCCATATATACCGCACAGTGCACCACACCCCATATATACCGTACAGTGCACCACACCCCATATATACCGCACAGTGCACCACACCCCATATATACCGTACAGTGCACCACACCCCATATATACCGTACAGTGCACCACACCCCATATATACCGCACAGTGCACCACACTCCATATATACCGTACAGTGCACCACACCCTGTATATACCGTACAGTGCACCACACCCCATATATACCGCACAGTGCACCACACCCCATATATACCGTACAGTGCACCACACCCCATATATACCGCACAGTGCACCACACCCCATATATACCGTACAGTGCACCACACCCCATATATACCGTACAGTGCACCACACCCGATATATACCGTACAGTGCACCACACCCCATATATACCGTACAGTGCACCACACCCTGTATATACCGTACAGTGCACCACACCCCATATATACCGCACAGTGCACCACACCCCATATATACCGTACAGTGCACCACACCCCATATATACCGTACAGTGCACCACACCCCATATATACCGCACAGTGCACCACACCCCATATATACCGTACAGTGCACCACACCCCGTATATGCCGTACAGTGCATCACACCCCATATATACCGTACAGTGCACCACACCCCGTATATGCCGTACAGTGCATCACACCCCATATATACCGTACAGTGCACCACACCCTGTATATACCGTACAGTGCACCACACCCCATATATACCGTACAGTGCACCACACCCGATATATACCGTACAGTGCACCACACCCCATATATACCGTACAGTGCACCACACCCTGTATATACCGCACAGTGCACCACACCCCATATATACCGCACAGTGCACCACACCCCATATATACCGTACAGTGCACCACACCCCATATATACCGCACAGTGCACCACACCCCATATATACCGTACAGTGCACCACACCCCATATATACCGTACAGTGCACCACACCCCATATATACCGTACAGTGCACCACACCCCATATATACCGCACAGTGCACCACACCCCATATATACCGTACAGTGCACCACACCCCGTATATGCCGTACAGTGCATCACACCCCATATATACCGTACAGTGCACCACACCCCGTATATGCCGTACAGTGCATCACACCCCATATATACCGTACAGTGCACCACACCCTGTATATACCGTACAGTGCACCACACCCCATATATACCGTACAGTGCACCACACCCCGTATATACCGCACAGTGCACCACACCCTGTATATACCGTACAGAGCCTCCCGCGCTGTATATACTGTAGAGAGCACCACACCCCGCGCTGTATATACCGTATAATGCGGCACACCTCACGCTGCACACTCCGCCATTACACATACATAACATTACCCCGTATACGGTGCTGGAGGTGCAGTACCAGCTGGCAGGAGCGCGGCGGCGGCGAGGCCTCGCACACTTTGGCGTAGCTCTGCAGGCCGCGCAGGAGATCGAACATGGTCACGTTTGACTCCAGAGAGAAAATGTTCTGCAGGAAGAAGTCGTTCCGAGCGGCGAGACTGCAAAGGAGAAGATGACGTCATGTACAGGCGCTCCCAGAATCCTCCGCTGCCGGCGATACCGTGTGACCTCATCACTGGCCGTATGACATCATCGGCCCGGGCTGCTTACCTGTCACTGGTGACCGTGGACTGGTAATAACCGGAAATGGCGGAGAATGAAGAATTCAGCTGCAATTACAGATGACAGTCAGCGCCCCCAATAGTCAGGATTAACCCCCTGCCGTCTGGAAAATTGATAAGCCCCTCCCCCACAGATAGTGACCACACCCCCAGCATGGCCGCCCATGTACTCACTATTCGCACTATGTCTTCTTTGATCTGATGTAATCCGCTGTCTTTCACGTCCGCGCCGCCGAGAAAGTTCCAGGGGATCTCCACATGTCCGAGAAACGTCCTCACTGCAGAATATCGGGGCGACACATAGATAAGGGGGCGCAGCATTCACTGCAGTCACAGCCGGAGCTGCATTCACTGCAGTCACAGCCGGAGCTGCATTCATTGCCGGAGCTGCATTCTCTCCAGTCACGGCCGGAGCTGCATTCTCTCCAGTCACAGCCGGAGCTGCATTCTCTCCAGTCACAGCCGGAGCTGCATTCTCTCCAGTCACAGCCGGAGCTGCATTCTCTCCAGTCACAACCGGAGCTGCATTCTCTCCAGTCACAACCGGAGCTGCATTCTCTCCAGTCACAGCCGGAGCTGCATTCTCTAAAGTCACAGCCGGAGCTGCATTCTTTCCAGTCACAGCTGCATGCTCTCCAGCGACAGCCGAAGCAGCATTTTCTCCAGTTAGAGCCGGAGCTGTATTCTCTCAAATCACAACCACTGCTGCACTCATTCCAGCGACAGCCGAAGCAGCATTTTCTCCAGTCACAGCCGGAGCTGCATTCTCTCCAGTCATAGCTGGAGCTGCATTCTCTCCAGTCACAGCCGGAGCTGCATTCTCTCCAGTCACAGCCGGAGCTGCATTCTCTCCAGTCACAGCCGGAGCTGCATTCTCTCCAGTCACAGCCGGAGCTGCATTCTCTCCAGTCACAGCTGGAGCTGCATTCTCTCCAGTCACAGCTGGAGCTGCATTCTCTCCAGTCACAGCTGGAGCTGCATTCTCTCCAGTCACAGCTGCAGCTGCATTCTCTCCAGTCACAGCTCTCCAGTCACAGCCGGAGCTGCATTCTCTCCAGTCACAGCTGGAGCTGCATTCTCTCCAGTCACAGCTGGAGCTGCATTCTCTCCAGTCACAGCTGCAGCTGCATTCTCTCCAGTCACAGCCGGAGCTGCATTCTCTCCAGTCACAGCCGGAGCTGCATTCTCTCCAGTCACAGCTGGAGCTGCATTCTCTCCAGTCACAGCTGGAGCTGCATTCTCTCCAGTCACAGCTGCAGCTGCATTCTCTCCAGTCACAGCCGGAGCTGCATTCTCTCCAGTCACAGCTGGAGCTGCATTCTCTCCAGTCAAAGCTGGAGCTGCATTCTCTCCAGTCACAGCTGGAACTGCATTCTCTCCAGTCACAGCTGGAGCTGTATTCTCTCCAGTCACAGCCAGAGCTGCATTCTCTCCAGTCACAGCCGGAGCTGCATTCTCTCCAGTCACAGCTGGAGCTGTATTCTCTCCAGTCACAGCCAGAGCTGCATTGCCTCTAGCTGTTCTTAACCCCATTGCACGCTGGAGCATTGCATTGTGGGATACATAGTGAGGTGGAAACACCACTATCACAATGCGTCAGCTTTCAGACCAATGAACGCAGCTCTGGATGTGACAGCAGTGCAAACATGGCGTTCTTTTCCTATTTAGACAATATTTTTAGATCACTGCTTGCTGTCAATGAATGAAAACATTCTTGTTTTCTTCCAGTAGCTATGAAGCCCCCCTTGTGCAGGAGGTACAGTGTATCAGTGCAGTACGATGGACAGCCCGGGCCTTGGACCGGTGCTACGATGGCGGCCGGTTGCTCCACCCGTCCTCCACATCATCTCACAGGAGGTTGTCACCACTCACCGAGAACACAGCCGGCGCCCTTCTCCAGGAGGTAGCCCAGCGGGCACTGGCAGCGGAAGGAACCCCTGGAATTGAGGCACGTGCTCAGTGCCGGGCAGGGGCTGGAGAGACATTCATCCACATCTGAAAGAGAGCAGACAGTGAGGCCATTATCACCTATGTGGGGTCTCTGCACGCTCAGGACAGTGAGGCCATTATCACCTATGTGGGGTCTCTGCACGCTCAGGACAGTGAGGCCATTATCACCTATGTGGGGTCTCTGCACGCTCAGGACAGTGAGGCCATTATCACCTATGTGGGGTCTCTGCACGCTCAGGACAGTGAGGCCATTATCACCTATGTGGGGTCTCTGCACGCTCAGGACAGTGAGGCCATTATCACCTATGTGGGGTCTCTGCACGCTCAGGACAGTGAGGCCATTAACAACTATGTGGGGTCTCTGCACGCTCATGACAGTGAGGCCATTATCACCTATGTGGGGTCTCTGCACGCTCGGGACAGTGAGGCCATTATCACCTATGTGGGGTCTCTGCACGCTCAGGATAGTGAGGCCATTATCAACTATGTGGGGTCTCTGCACGCTCAGGATAGTGAGGCCATTATCAACTATGTGGGGTCTCTGCACGCTCAGGACAGTGAGGCCATTATCACCTATGTGGGGTCTCTGCACGCTCAGGACAGTGAGGCCATTATCACCTATGTGGGGTCTCTGCACGCTCAGGACAGTGAGGCCATTATCACCTATGTGGGGTCTCTGCACGCTCAGGACAGTGAGGCCATTAACAACTATGTGGGGTCTCTGCACGCTCAGGACAGTGAGGCCATTATCACCTATGTGGGGTCTCTGCACGCTCAGGACAGTGAGGCCATTATCACCTATGTGGGGTCTCTGCACGCTCAGGACAGTGAGGCCATTATCACCTATGTGGGGTCTCTGCACGCTCAGGACAGTGAGGCCATTATCACCTATGTGGGGTCTCTGCACGCTCAGGACAGTGAGGCCATTAACAACTATGTGGGGTCTCTGCACGCTCAGGACAGTGAGGCCATTATCACCTATGTGGGGTCTCTGCACGCTCAGGACAGTGAGGCCATTATCACCTATGTGGGGTCTCTGCACGCTCAGGACAGTGAGGCCATTATCACCTATGTGGGGTCTCTGCACGCTCAGGACAGTGAGGTCATTATCACCTATGTGGGGTCTCTGCACGCTCAGGACAGTGAGGCCATTAACAACTATGTGGGGTCTCTGCACGCTCATGACAGTGAGGCCATTATCACCTATGTGGGGTCTCTGCACGCTCAGGATAGTGAGGCCATTATCAACTATGTGGGGTCTCTGCACGCTCAGGACAGTGAGGCCATTATCACCTATGTGGGGTCTCTGCACGCTCAGGACAGTGAGGCCATTATCACCTATGTGGGGTCTCTGCACGCTCAGGACAGTGAGGCCATTATCACCTATGTGGGGTCTCTGCACGCTCAGGACAGTGAGGCCATTATCACCTATGTGGGGTGTTGTGAATGTCAGTTATGCTTTGGCTGCTGGGAGGCTCCCTCTTGTGGCCAGGAATGGTTGGACATGGACCAGGTGTGTTGTGCAATGGGCGTTTCCATTGCTAACTCTCTGCTTATTTAAATCCTGGTCTGATAGCAGGCTATGCCGGATGTCAGTTGTTCTTTGTTCACCAGCCTGCTTCATTCTGCTCCAGACCACATCTACCCCAGATAAGTGCTTTGCTCTTTATTTGTTGTTTGGTTCTTTTACTCTTATCTGAGTTTGTCATTTGCTGTGGTTGTTTTCAGCTTATTTGCATGCAGGGATCTTCCCTCGCAGTTGCTTAGCTGGGAAACTCCCTGCAGTTATGTTTGGAGTATTGCTCCTATAAGTCCATTTGTTTGTGGCTTTTTGAATTTGTAATGATTCTTGTTTTCTGTTCATTGGTATGACAAGAGCGCCTGGTATAGGGCGGAGTGCAGATCGTGCGATCTGAGGGCTTTTTGTACTATCAGGAATTTGGAATTTTGCAGGGTTTTTCTCTGGCCACCATCAGCCCCTTTCCTATTTTAGTCAGTGGGGGCCTCACCTTTTGCTAATCCTATCATCTACCTGTGTATTGTGTTTTCCTATATCACCGCAGTCTTTGAATGTGGGGGGCTTGCTATTCTTGTCTATTTTCTGAGGCAGAGAGTTATTCATCTTTCCTACCTTTAGGAAAGCTAGTTCTCCGGCTGGGTTCGCGGTGCACAGGATGTTAGTTCACCCCTCGGCTACTTCTAGTGTTGATGGTTAGTAAGGGGATGGCGGCCAGATTAGTTGCCAATGCTCTTGTCACCTTTTACCAATGAGTTATGATGGTCTTCCATGGTTCCGGATCATAACAGTGGGGTCTCTACACGCTCAGGACAGTGAGGCCATTATCACCTATGTGGGGTCTCTGCACGCTCGGGACAGTGAGGCCATTATCACCTATGTGGGGTCTCTGCATGCTCGGGACAATGAGGCCATTATCAACTATGTGGGGTCTCTGCACGCTCGCAGTGATTTCGTGTATCATCACCTTTCATCATGGTCAGTGGAGTTAGAGGGGTTTTACAAAATTAGAAAAATATGTCTGACGGTCCCGTCCCCTCCACAGGCCGTGCAGCGGCTCCAGACACATCACCACAGTTTCCTAACCCTCCTCCCTGCTGGGCTCCCATTGTTCACACTCCTCACCTGTGGTGCAGAGATTATCGCTCCACCCGGCCGGACAGTCACATCTGAAGCCCCTCAGATCGCTGCTCTCCACACACAGACCCGCATTGTGACAAGGACCGGAGGCACAGAGACTAGCTGCAAAGACGGAAAAGGGTTACCAAGTGATATGAGGCGTACAGAACATGCAAATGGTGCAGCAATCATCTCACCTCCAGCGGGGGGAGTCAGAGGCAGCGGAGTCCCGGTGGTAGCATCCCTGGGAGGAGTCCCGGTGGGAGTGTTCTTGGGAGGAGTCCCGGTGGGAGTGTTCTTGGGAGGAGTCCCGGTGGGAGTGTTCTTGGGAGGAGTCCCGGTGGGAGTGTTCTTGGGAGGAGTCCCGGTGGGAGTGTTCTTGGGAGGAGTCCCGGTGGGAGTGTTCTTGGGAGGAGTCCGGGTGGGAGTGTTCTTGGGAAAGGTCCCGGTGGCAGCGTCCCTGGGATAAGTCCCGGTGGCAGTGTCCCTTGGAGGAGTCCTGGTGGCAACGTCCCTTGGAGGAGTCCTGGTGGCAATGTCCCTGGAAGAAGTCCCGGTAGGAGCGTTCACGGGAGGAGTCCTGGTGGCAGCGTTCACGGGAGAAGTCCTGGTGGCAGTGTCCCTGGAAGAAGTCCCGGTAGAAGCGTTCACGGGAGAAGTCCCGGAGGTAGCGTTTCTGGGAGGAGTCCCTGTGGGAGCGTTTCTGGGAAGAGTTTCGGTGGCTGTGTTACTGGGAGGACTCCTGGAAGCAGTAATCATGGGAGGAGTCCCGGTGTTAGTGTTTCTGGGAGGAGTCCCGGCAGTGGCGTTTCTGGGAGGAGTCCCGGCAGTGGCGTTTCTGGGAGGAGTCCCGGCAGTGGCGTTTCTGGGAGGAGTCCCGGCAGTGGCGTTTCTGGGAGGAGTCCCGGCAGTGGCGTTTCTGGGAGGAGTCCCGGCAGTGGCGTTTCTGGGAGGAGTCCCGGCAGTAGCGTTTCTGGGAGGAGTCCCAGCAGTAGAGTTTCTGGGAGGAGTCCCAGCAGTAGCGTTTCTGGGAGGTGTCCCGGCAGTAGCGTTTCTGGGAGGAGTCCCAGCAGTAGCGTTTCTGGGAGGTGTCCCGGCAGTAGCGTTTCTGGGAGGAGTCCCAGCAGTAGCGTTTCTGGGAGGAGTCCTGGTGGGAGAATTCATTGGTGGTGTTGTGGTGGGAGGTGTTGGTACAGTGGTGGAGGAATACCTCCCTGCATATGTAGTGCTCCGTGGAGGAGGGTAAGGAATGGTCTCTTTGCCCTTTGTACTGACTGTGGTTTTTGTTCCTGGTGCCTCAGTGCTAGGATGTGTTTTGGGAGTCTGGGTTGATACCTCCTGATCAGTGGTGGTCAGAGTTGAGCGCCCAGCCTCCGTTGACATCTTCTGTGTAGCGTCCTGCTGGGATGGAGTTGGTGGGATGTTGGGGGATGTGGTGGCAGATGAAGCATTTCTTCTGGTTTGTGTTGGGGTCCCCATGAGATGAGTTCTCACCGTGACCCCCTGCGTCCTCTCTGAGGACATCACTTCTGTTCCTGTCGTTATTGGTGTCACTGTCGTGGTGACATCTCGTGTCGTCACATCATTTGACCTCCTCTCCGTGACCACTTGTGGGGTCTCTGGACTGACGGCCATGGAATATTTAGCAGTGGACATTTCATTACTTGTCGATACAGAGGACAAGGGGGTCTTCTCTGGTCCTAGTGCGGAGTGTGTGTGGAGAGATGGCGGCAGTGATGTGGATGGCGCCGGTGACCCTGGGGTGGAGGACATGGTGGTGGAGAGGTGAAGGGTCTCGGTGGTGCTGGGGGGTGATGATGAGCTCAGTGACACTCCTCTGGGAGGTGATGAAGCCGCCGCCCTGGTGGCAGCTGATGGCAGCACAGATGAGGATAACCACAGATCAATGGACGAGTTGTTGGCGGTGACCCCCGGAGTCTTGGGGCGGCTCCCTGTATCGGGGATCCTGGTTATTGGGATGGTGGAATTGGCTGCATGGTGAGATGTGGTGGATGTGTCTGTGGTCACCACATATGATGGGGTTTGCAGCGGGTCCCGGCCTGGCACCGAGGCGGCAGTCTGCACGGACGTGTTCCTCTCTGCGGAGTTCCCATCCCCCCACACGCTACTCCTCGACAAGGCTGTGGTGATGTTCCATGTGTCAGAAGTAGATGTACTGGGGATTTTGGTGATATCGCGCGTCCTGTTATCATTGGTGATGGATAACAGGGTCCGGTCGCCCACTCGGGTGCTGGACATGTATGTGGTGTCCATGTGCGGCGTCCTCTTATTCAGGTGTCGCTGAGTCGCAGATTTATGGCCGATTCCAGCAGCTGAAAGAAAAAAAACACTCTGGGAATCAAATTCTTGTGGCTCGGCCGTCACATGCGGCTGGGTCCCCAGAAGAGGCGGTATGGCCGATCATATACATGGGGCTGGGTCCCCAGAAGAGGCGGTATGGCTGATCATATACATGGGGCTGAGTCCCCGGGAGAGGCGGTATGGCCGATCATATACATGGGGCTGGGTCCCCGGGAGAGACGGTATGGCCGATCATATACATGGGGCTGGGTCCCCAGAAGAGGCGGTATGGCTGATCATATACATGGGGCTGGGTCCCCGGGAGAGGCGGTATGGCCGATCATATACATGGGGCTGGGTCCCCAGAAGAGGCGGTATGGCTGATCATATACATGGGGCTGGGTCCCCGGGAGAGGCGGTATGGCCGATCATATACATGGGGCTGGGTCCCCGGGAGAGGCGGTATGGCCGATCATATACATGGGGCTGGGTCCCCGGGAGAGGCGGTATGGCCGATCATATACATGGGGCTGAGTCCCCGGGAGAGGCGGTATGGCCGATCATATACATGGGGCTGGGTCCCCAGAAGAGGTGGTATGGCCGATCATATACATGGGGCTGGGTCCCCGGGAGAGGCGGTATGGCCGATCATGTACATGGGGCAGGGTCCCCAGGAGAGGCGGTATCACCGATCATATACATGGGTCTGGGTCCGCGGGAGAGGCGGTATGGCCGATCATATACATGGGGCTGGGTCCCCGGGAGAGGCGGTATGGCCGATCATATACATGGGGCTGGGTCCCCAGGAGAGGCGGTATCACCGATCATATACATGGGTCTGGGTCCGCGGGAGAGGCGGTATGGCCGATCATATACATGGGGCTGGGTCCCCGGGAGAGGCGGTATGGCCGATCATGTACATGGGGCTGGGTCCCCAGGAGAGGCGGTATCACCGATCATATACATGGGTCTGGGTCCGCGGGAGAGGCGGTATGGCCGATCATATACATGGGGCTGGGTCCCCGGGAGAGGCGGTATGGCCGATCATATACATGGGTCTGGGTCCGCGGGAGAGGCGGTATGGCCGATCATATACATGGGGCTGGGTCCCCGGGAGAGGCGGTATGGCCGATCATATACATGGGGCTGGGTCCCCGGGAGAGGCGGTATCACCGATCATATACATGGGGCTGGGTCCCCGGGAGAGGCGGTATCACCGATCATATACATGGGGCTGGGTCCGCGGGAGAGGCGGTATGGCCGATCATATACATGGGGCTGGGTCCCCGGGAGAGGTGGTATGGCCGATCATATACATGGGTCTGGGTCCGCGGGAGAGGCGGTATGGCCGATCATATACATGCGGCTGGGTCCCTTGGAGAGGCGGTATGGCCGATCATATACATGGGTCTGGGTCCCCAGGAGAGGCGGTATGGCCGATCATATACATGGGGCTGAGTCCCCAGGAGAGGCGGTATCACCGATCATATACATGGGGCTGGGTCCCCAGGAGAGGCGGTATGGCCGATCATATACATGCGGCTGGGTCCCCAGGAGAGGCGGTATGGCCGATCATATACATGGGGCTGAGTCCCCAGGAGAGGCGGTATCACCGATCATATACATGGGGCTGGGTCCCCGGGAGAGGCGGTATCACCGATCATATACATGGGGCTGGGTCCGCGGGAGAGGCGGTATGGCCGATCATATACATGGGGCTGGGTCCCCGGGAGAGGTGGTATGGCCGATCATATACATGGGTCTGGGTCCGCGGGAGAGGCGGTATGGCCGATCATATACATGCGGCTGGGTCCCTTGGAGAGGCGGTATGGCCGATGATGTACGCGCGGCTCAGCGGACACTTGTATCCGAGGCCTCGCTGCCGGTGTCGGGAGTTTCGGTGGAGTAGATTTGGCTTCTAGAGGAATTTCTGATAACAAAAGTAGCAGGAAAGTCGGGAGCGTTGCAGTCACAGGACATCTCCTCCTAATCCTGCCCCGCGCTGGGAGCCTGATCACTGGCGGCCATTGTCTAGACAGCTCCAAAACACGCAATCACAAGGAGCAGAGCGAGGAAAGCCGGAGAGCGCCGTCTCCTAAGACAAAAGGGACACCGCAAGCAAAATCTGCAACAAATCTGCACTCAACACACGAAGACGAGACGACCGCAACTGTAAGAAACTGCGGAGACGACCAACAAAAAATACCATCTGCAAGAGTAACACGAATGTGCACCACACAGCAGAGAGCCGAGCCTCAGCGATGGAACCACAGGGACAGGGAGGATGTGTGATGATGTGATCTCCGGGGTCGGGGATGATGGGAGTAGTGATGGTGTGAGGTCTGGGGTCGGGGATGATGGGAGTAGTGATGGTGTGATCTCCGGGGTCGGGGATGATGGGAGTAGTGATGGTGTGATCTCTGGGGTCAGGGATGATGGGAGTAGTGATGGTGTGAGGTCTGGGGTCGGGGATGATGGGAGTAGTGATGGTGTAAGGTCTGGGATGATGGGAGTAGTGATGGTGTGATCTCTGGGGTCAGGGATCATGGGAGTAGTGATGGTGTGAGGTCTGGGGTCAGGGATGATGGGAGTAGTGATGGTGTGATCTCCGGGGTCGGGGATGATGGGAGTAGTGATGGTGTGAGGTCTGGGGTCAGGGATGATGGGAGTAGTGATGGTGTGAGGTCAGGGAAGATGGGAGTAGTGATGGTGTGAGCTCCGGGGTCGGGGATGATGGGAGTAGTGATGGTGTGAGGTCTGGGGTCGGGGATGATGGGAGTAGTGATGGTGTGAGGTCTGTGGTCGGGGATGATGTGAGTAGTGATGGTGTGATCTCTGGGGTCGGGGATGATGGGAGTAGTGATGGTGTGAGGTCTGGGGTCGGGGATGATGGGAGTAGTGATGGTGTGAGGTCTGGGGTCGGGGATGATGGGAGTAGTGATGGTGTAAGGTCTGGGGTCGGGGATGATGGGAATAGTGATGGTGTGAGCTCCGAAGTCGGGGATGATGGGAGTAGTGATGGTGTGAGGTCTGGGGTCGGGGATGATGGGAGTAGTGATGGTGTGAGCTCCGGGGTCGGGGATGATGGGAGTAGTGATGGTATGATCTCCGGGGTCGGGGATGATGGGAGTAGTGATGGTGTGATCTCCGGGGTCGGGGATGATGGGAGTAGTGATGGTGTAAGGTCTGGGGTCGGGGATGATGGGAGTAGTGATGGTGTGATCTCTGGGGTTGGGTATGATGGGAGTAGTGATGGTGTGATCTCCGGGGTCGGGGATGATGGGAGTAGTGATGGTGTGATCTCCGAGGTCGGGGATGATGGGAGTAGTGATGGTGTGAGGTCTGGGGTCGGGGATGATGGGAGTAGTGATGGTGTGATCTCCGGGGTCGGGGATGATGGGAGTAGTGATGGTGTAAGGTCTGGGATGATGAGAGTAGTGATGGTGTGATCTCCGGGGTCGGGGATGATGGGAGTAGTGATGGTGTAAGGTCTGAGGTTGGGGATGATGGAAGTAGTGATGGTGTGATCTCCGGGGTCGGGGATGATGGGAGTAGTGATGGTGTGATCTCTGGGGTCAGGGATGATGGGAGTAGTGATGCTGTAAGGTCTGGGGTCGGGGATGATGGGAGTAGTGTTGGTGTGAGCTCCGGGGTCGGGGATGATGGGAGTAGTGATGGTGTAAGGTCTGGGATGATGGGAGTAGTGATGGTGTGATCTCCGGGGTCGGGGATGATGGGAGTAGTGATGGTGTAAGGTCTGGGGTCGGGGATGATGGGAGTAGTGACGGTGTGAGGTCTGGGGTCGGGGATGATGGGAGTAGTGATGGTGTAAGGTCTGGGGTCGGGGATGATGGGAGTAGTGATGGTGTGAGGTCTGGGGTCAGGGATGATGGGAGTAGTGATGGTGTGAGGTCTGGGGTCAGGGATGATGGGAGTAGTGATGGTGTGAGCTCCGGGGTCGGGGATGATGGGAGTAGTGATGCTGTGATCTCTGGGGTCAGGGATGATGGGAGTAGTGATGGTGTGAGGTCTGGGGTCGGGGATGATGGGAGTAGTGATGGTGTGATCTCTGGGGTCAGGGATGATGGGAGTAGTGATGGTGTGAGGTCTGGGGTCGGGGATGATGGGAGTAGTGATGGTGTAAGGTCTGGGATGATGGGAGTAGTGATGGTGTGATCTCCGGGGTCGGGGATGATGGGAGTAGTGATGGTGTAAGGTCTGAGGTTGGGGATGATGGGAGTAGTGATGGTGTGATCTCTGGGGTCAGGGATGATGGGAGTAGTGATGGTGTGAGGTCCGGGGTCGGGGATGATGGGAGTAGTGATGGTGTGATCTCTGGGGTCAGGGATGATGGGAGTAGTGATGGTGTGATCTCCGGGGTCGGGGATGATGGGAGTAGTGATGGTGTGATCTCTGGGGTCAGGGATGATGGGAGTAGTGATGCTGTAAGGTCTGGGGTCGGGGATGATGGGAGTAGTGATGGTGTGAGCTCCGGGGTCTGGGATGATGGGAGTAGTGATGGTGTGATCTCTGGGGTCGGGGATGATGAGAGTAGTGATGGTGTGATCTCCGGGGTCGGGGATGATGGGAGTAGTGATGGTGTAAGGTCTGGGGTCGGGGATGATGGGAGTAGTGATGGTGTGAGGTCTGGGGTCGGGGATGATGGGAGTAGTGATGGTGTAAGGTCTGGGGTCGGGGATGATGGGAATAGTGATGGTGTGATCTCCGGGGTCGGGGATGATGGGAGTAGTGATGGTGTAAGGTCTGGGGTCGGGGATGAAGGGAGTAGTGATGGTGTGATCTCTGGGGTCGGGGATGATGGGAGTAGTGATGGTGTGAGGTTTGGGGTCGGGGATGATGGGAGTAGTGATGGTGTGAGGTCTGGGGTCGGGGATGATGGGAGTAGTGATGGTGTGATCTCTGGGGTCAGGGATGATGGGAGTAGTGATGGTGTGAGGTCTGGGATGATGGGAGTAGTGATGGTGTGAGGTCTGGGGTCGGGGATGATGGGAGTAGTGATGGTGTAAGGTCGGGGATGATGGGAGTAGTGATGGTGTGAGGTTTGGGGTCGGGGATGATGGGAGTAGTGATGGTGTGATCTCCGGGGTCGGGGATGATGGGAGTAGTGATGGTGTAAGGTCTGGGGTCGGGGATGATGGGAGTAGTGACGGTGTGAGGTCTGGGGTCGGGGATGATGGGAGTAGTGATGGTGTAAGGTCTGGGGTCGGGGATGATGGGAGTAGTGATGGTGTGAGGTCTGGGGTCGGGGATGATGGGAGTAGTGATGGTGTAAGGTCTGGGGTTGGGGATGATGGGAATAGTGATGGTGTGATCTCCGGGGTCGGGGATGATGGGAGTAGTGATGGTGTAAGGTCTGGGGTCGGGGATGATGGGAGTAGTGATGGTGTGATCTCCGGGGTCGGGGATGATGGGAGTAGTGATGGTGTGATCTCTGGGGTCAGGGATGATGGGAGTAGTGATGGTGTGAGGTCTGGGGTCTGGGATGATGGGAGTAGTGATGGTGTAAGGTCTGGGATGATGGGAGTAGTGATGGTGTGATCTCTGGGGTCAGGGATGATGGGGAGTAGTGATGGTGTGAGGTCTGGGGTGGAGGATGATGGGAGTAGTGATGGTGTGAGGTCTGGGGTCGGGGATGATGGGAGTAGTGATGGTGTGATCTCTGTGGTCGGGGATGATGGGAGTAGTGATGGTGTGATCTCCGGGGTCGTGGATGATGGGAGTAGTGATGGTGTGAGGTCTGGGGTCGGGGATGATGGGAGTAGTGATGGTGTGATCTCTGTGGTCGGGGATGATGGGAGTAGTGATGGTGTGATCTCCGGGGTCGGGGATGATGGGAGTAGTGATGGTGTGAGGTCTGGGGTCGGGGATGATGGGAGTAGGGATGGTGTGAGGTCTGGGGTCGGGGATGATGGGAGTAGTGATGGTGTGATCTCTGGGGTCGGGGATGATGGGAGTAGTGATGGTGTGATCTCCGGGGTCGGGGATGATGGGAGTGGTGATGGTGTGAGCTCCGGGGTCGGGGATGATAGGAGTAGTGATGGTGTAAGGTCTGGGGTCGGGGATGATGGGAGTAGTGATGGTGTGATCTCCGGGGTCGGGGATGATGGGAGTGGTGATGGTGTGATCTCTGGGGTCAGGGATGATAGGAGTAGTGATGGTGTAAGGTCTGGGGTCGGGGATGATAGGAGTAGTGATGGTGTAAGGTCTGGGGTCGGGGATGATGGGAGTAGTGATGGTGTGATCTCCGGGGTCGGGGATGATGGGAGTAGTGATGGTGTAAGCTCCGGGGTCAGGGATGATGGGAGTAGTGATGGTGTAAGGTCTGGGGTCGGGGATGATGGGAGTAGTGATGGTGTGAGCTCCGGGGTCGGGGATGATAGGAGTAGTGATGGTGTAAGGTCTGGGGTCGGGGATGATGGGAGTAGTGATGGTGTAAGGTCTGGGGTCGGGGATGATGGGAGTAGTGATGGTGTGATCTCCGGGGTCGGGGATGATGGGAGTAGTGATGGTGTAAGCTCCGGGGTCGGGGATGATGGGAGTAGTGATGGTGTGATCTCCGGGGTCGGGGATGATGGGAGTAGTGATGGTGTGATCTCCGGGGTCGGGGATGATGGGAGTAGTGATGGTGTGAGCTCCGGGGTCAGGGATGATGGGAGTAGTGATGGTGTGATCTCCGGGGTCGGGGATGATGGGAGTAGTGATGGTGTGATCTCTGGGGTCGGGGATGATGGGAGTAGTGATGGTGTGATCTCCGGGGTCGGGGATGATGGGAGTGGTGATGGTGTGATCTCTGGGGTCAGGGATGATGGGAGTAGTGATGGTGTGAGCTCCGGGGTCGGGGATGATGGGAGTAGTGATGGTGTAAGGTCTGGGGTCGGGGATGATGGGAGTAGTGATTGTCACAAACCACCGGGGGGGGTCACTCAGAAGTCCCCCGCGCTGGCTACCAGTACGTCACAATCGGGGGGTAACAAGTGGGGGTCACCCCTCCTTTATACCTCCCGACCGACAGACAGAGCACGTGACGCGCTCTCTAGCGCCCCTCTTATAGTCAGGCCAATTATGGAATTGCCCGACAATAAGCAAGGAGGCCGCTATACTACTTATGCCGATTATTGAAGGGTCCCCGGTGAGAGTAAGGTATATATTCCCCCGACCTCCGCGGGCGGAATATATAATATCTTCCCGAGTCTCACTGGCCTCCCCACAATAATCCTTGGCACAACTCGCTGCCACCAACCGCTTCACGGTAACTATTAGCCGAACACACAGACGTGGGATTCAAGATCGAGATAACAGAACAGCCCAAGATTAATTATATAATTTAATCAGCCTAAAGCACACTAGAAACTACAATATATACAATAGGGAATCTACAGAATATACATATGTCAGAGTACAGTTACAGATAAAGCATGGTTTACAACAGGTATGCAATTCAATCAGTTACCTTGTGCGTCTGGCCACAGGGGGGCGCTGTAGACCAGGTTTCCAGGAACTCTCTCACAGGTCTGTCCCAACCAGGCCCCCGAGCAGAAGAACGCTGGAAAATGGCCGAAGTAGGGTTATCAACCTGGGCAGATCCAGGTCCCCTCCTACCTTAGTGACCTCACAGGGAAGCACTGCCACTCCCCCTGCTGGAGTTATGGACAAATTCACAACATGGAATATGGGCCATAACTTTGCCTGGGAGCGTCGTAGGCGGACGCCAATGCTCTCATTGTGACAGTTATGAATTTAGCTACAGAACGGGGGGACTCATGACCTGTCTGCCAGTTCCCCATTGGCTGATATCACGCCTGGGGCATTTCCCAATGTCCTGCTCCCATAAAAAGGGTGTGCCGGCATCGTCCACATGCGGAGACACCATTTTTATGGTTGCCATATTTATCGGAAATATGGCTTGCGAGATATGAACCATTTTTTACTGGAGTCGTTCTGTCTGGCTATTTCCATAGCCTTGCTAACTAGCTAGCAGCCCCCACTACAGGGTGACGGCAGGGAGTCATCCTGCGTCCATTGTCCCTAAGCCACCTCATTTCCATATCACAGGACATGGCCATGGATTTGTTGCTAAACCAGTTGTGTGAAGGGAAGGGGGGGGGGTGACACCAGGAGAGGGCTTCCTGACATGACTTGAATGTCATGATTTATCGTCATATCTCCGGATTTACCTCACACCTCCCCCCTTTTGAGGGCGCTAGGGGGCAGCACACTCCGGTGTTCCCCCGTGCGCCCGTCCGCGACCTCTCCTTGTCGGGACAGCCCGTCTGCGTTACCGTGGTCACGGCCCCTTTTGTGGCGAATGGTGAAGTTGTATTGCTGGAGCGCAAGGCTCCATCGCAACAATCGCCCATTCGTCCCAGAGACGGTGTGCAACCAGCTGAGGGGATTGTGGTCCGTCTCCACGATGAAGTGGCGCCCGTATAGATAGGGTTGCAGACGCTGCAGGGCCCACACTATGGCCAGGCACTCCTTCTCCATTGTAGAATAGGCCACTTCCCTTGGTAACAGCTTCCTGCTCAGGTACAAGACTGGGTGCTCTTGGCTCGCAGAGTCCACCTGGCTGAGCACCGCACCGAGGCCGAAGTCACTGGCGTCGGTCTGTACTACAAACGGCCGCGTGAAGTCGGCTGCCTGTAGCACGGGCGGGCTGGACAGGGCGTCCTTTAGGGCCCGGAAGGCTGTCTCGCAGTCCACTGTCCAATCGACTGCAGAGGGCAGCTTCTTCTTGGTGAGGTCCGTCAAGGGCTTTGCTAGGCTACTATAGCATGGAACAAACCTCCTATAGTACCCAGCGGTCCCCAAGAAGGACATCACCTGCTTCTTGGTCCTGGGGGTGGGCCAGGATGCGATGGCCTCCACTTTCTCAGGCTCGGGCTTCAGCGTTCCCCCACCTACCCGGTGACCGAGGTACTGGACCTCGCTCATGGCCAGCTGACACTTTCCCGGCTTGATGGCCAAACCTGCCCGGTGGATCCGCCTGAGCACCTGTGCTAGATGCTCTAGGTGGTCCTCCCAGGTGGGACTGAAGACGGCAATGTCATCCAGGTACGCGGCCGCGTACCCTTCAAGTCCCTTGAGCAGGGTGTTGACCATCCGCTGGAAAGTGGCAGGGGCATTCCTCATCCCGAATGGCATCACCGTGGACTCGTACAGTCCAAATGGGGTAATAAAGGCAGAGCGTTCCCTGGCCTTGCGAGTCAGGGGGATCTGCCAATATCCCCGGCTCAGGTCCATGATGGTCAGGTACTGAGCCCCGGCCAACTGATCGAGCAGGTCATCGATGCGTGGCATTGGGTACGCATCGGCGACCGTGACAGCATTGAGCCCCCTGTAGTCCACGCAGAACCGAGTGGTTCGGTCCTTCTTAGGGACGAGGACTACAGGCGAGGCCCAAGCGCTGTTGGATGCCTGGATCACCCCCAGCTCCAGCATCTCGTCAATCTCCTGGCGCATGTGTTGCTGCACCTCCAGGGAGACCCGATATGCTGAACGCCGGATCGGGGGATGATCCCCAGTGTCCACGTGATGGACAGCCAAGTCAGTCCTTCCGGGCTGGTTGGTAAACAACCCCCGGAAGGGGTGTAGGGTGGCCCACAGCTGGGACCGTTGGTCCTCCAAGAGCTGGTGGCCAACCTCCACATCCTCAATGGATCCGCCTGCCCTAACCTGGGCTAGCATATCCAAGAGGGTTTCCGCTTCTCCCTCCTCGGGCAGGTTGCACACGGGGAGCGCACATGCCTCCCGCTCATGATGTGCCTTCATCATGTTCACATGGAAGGGCTTCCGCCTTCCACGGGCAGGGTCCAGGGTGACCAGGTACGTCACAGGGTTGAGCTGCTGGTACACGAGGTATGGGCCTTCCCAGGCTGCCTGAAGCTTGTCCTGTGGTACGGGGACCAGTACCCACACCTCTTGACCCACTTGGTAGGTCCTCTCACAAGCGTTCTGGTCGTACCAACGCTTCTGATCGGCCTGGGCTTGAGCCATATTGTCGTGTACCAGTTGCGTCAAGGCCTGCATTTTGTCCCGGAAGCGCATGACATACTCGATAACCGACACTCCAGGGGTGGCCAAATCCCCTTCCCAAGCCTCTTTCACCAGAGCCAGGGGGCCCCGCACACGTCGCCCGTACAGGAGCTCAAACGGTGAGAATCCTGTTGAGGCCTGTGGAACCTCCCGGTAAGCAAATAACAGGTGTGGGAGATACCGCTCCCAGTCACGCCCATGGGAGTCGACCAACATCTTAAGCATCTGCTTTAAGGTGCCATTGAACCGCTCGCACAGGCCATTAGTCTGTGGATGGTACGGGCTGGCCACCAGATGTCGCACCTGGACTTGCGTACAGAGGGCCTCCATCAGCTGGGACATGAATTGGGTCCCCCGGTCGGTGAGCATTTCCTGGGGAAAACCCACTCGGGAGAAAATCTCCAGCAATGCGGTGGCCACCTTGTCAGCCCGAATGGACGACAAGGCCACTGCTTCTGGGTACCGGGTGGCATAGTCCACTACCGTCAGTATGAAGCGTTTCCCGGAGCTGCTGGGGATGGCCAGCGGGCCGACCAGATCCACAGCCACCCTCCTGAAAGGCTCATCGATGATTGGCAGAGGTACCAGTGGGGCTTTGGGGCGTGGCCCCGCCTTCCCCACTCTCTGACAGGTTTCACACGAACGGCAGTAGGCAGCCACATCGGCCCCCATTTTTGGCCAGTAGAAATGCTGGTTTAACCTGGCCTTGGTCTTAGCGATCCCTAGGTGTCCGGCCATCGGAATCTCATGTGCGATCCGCAACAACTCCGTCCGGAACGGATAGGGTACCACCAACTGTCGGTCCCTGGGCCACGCCTCCGGTGAACCCTGCTGGACCGTGGCCCGGTACAGCCGTCCTTGGTCCCAGACCACTCGCTCCGGGTCCGAGTCCGAGGGAGGCTGTGCCGCCTGCTCCTTTAGAGCTTTCAGGCTGTCGTCAGCTTCTAACGCTGCCTGAAACCCCTGACCAGATGTGGCCAGAATCGACGAGACTGTCACATCTTCGGTCAGTACCCCGGGACCTGTGTCCTGGCCTCCACCTGACTCGGCTGCCACTTGGTCAGAAGGGGAAGAGCTATCGGACCTCCGGGAGGCCCCTTGGCTTCCAGCACTCCCACTGCGGGTGACAGCGGCCACAGCCGCTGCGACCGTGGGTCGTGCCTGCTCCTCCTCCGTTCCTGACCAAGTCGCCGGTTCAGGCAGACCTACCTGGCTTCCTGACACCCCGGTTGTGGGGGAACCCTGCACCGAGATCTTACCTGGGAGCACTTCCGCTCCTGGACCGGCCCCAATCTCACCTGCCTGTTCCCCTCCTGCAGCAACAGAACCCCGGTGTGAAATCTCTGGGGACCCCACATTTGCTGTGGTAGCCCCCACCCCACACACTGGTCCTCCCCCTGCAGCACCCTGCTCTCTGCTTATCCCTGCAGAGGGCAACAGATCCCAGCTCACAGGCTGGTTACTTGTAGAGGCATTGTCACACCTGTCTCTGACCCCCTCCCCTCCTGTCACAGCTGCAGCTGCGTGTGTGTCTATGGTGTCTGTGCAAGCAGAAATATCGGAGTTCACTCCCTCCTCCCTTACATCATTCATAGATAACACATTAACATTGTCAGGAGTCATGTCAGTACTGGCTGAAGGTTCAGCCTTTGGGGCGGGGCCAAACTGGGAGGTTATTTGCCCCAAATCTGTCCCAAGTAGCACGTTTGCAGGGATCCGATCAGTTACCCCCACCTCCCTCACCCCTCGCCCTGCGCCCCAGTCCACATAAATGTCAGCAACAGGCAGCGCCGGGTCAATGCCTCCAATCCCGGAGACAGCGAGGGTTTTTCCAGGGATCAAGTCTTGGGGGGACACCATCTCAGGCCGCACCAGAGTCACCTCCGAGGCGCTGTCTCGCAGTCCTATGGTCACAGACTGGCCGACGGTGACAGGTTGGAAGCTGTCCAGGGACCTACCACCACCCCCACCCACACAATACACCTTGGGCGGCCCTTGGGACGGGGACGGAGCCGGGGCCTTGGGACGCTGAGGGCACATGGCCTTGAAGTGTCCAGGTAGGTTGCACTGGTGGCACCGTCTTGGTTCTGCCACGGGCCTGGAGAGGGGAGTTGAGGGGGACACCCCCTGCAGTCTAGGGGCAGGTGGGGCAGTCGCAGCGTTCATCTTACCCCCTCTCCAGGTGCTGCTGGTGGCTGCTCTCCTGGCTTCAGGAGCCCGATTGTTGGTGTAGTCATCTGCCAGGGCAGCTGTAGCCGTGGATCCCTTTGGCTTCTGGTCTCGGATGAACTGGCGGAGATCCTCAGGGCAGTTCCACAAGAGTTGCTCCGTGATGAACAAGTCCAGGATCTCCGGTCCGGTGGAAAGCTGCAGGCCTTGGGTCCAGTGGTCGGCAGCTCGGGCAAGTGCCCGCCGGTGGTCAGCCCAGGAGTCCTTTGGTCCCTTCTGCAGGCTCCGGAACTTCTTGCGGTAGGACTCCGGGGTGAGGTTGTACTGTTGGATCAGGGCCCGCTTGATGGTGTCGTAGCCCTGATCTGCCTCAGCAGGCAAGTCCCCAAGGATATCCAGGGCCTTACCCCTTAAACGGGGGGTCAGGTATTTGGCCCACTGGTCCTTGTTCAGATGGTGCTGCAAGCAAGTCCGTTCAAAAGCAGTCAAGAAAGAGTCCAAGTCTCCATCCTTCTCCAGCACTGGGAAGTCCTCAACACGGACCTTTGGAAGTTTGGTGTCTTGAAGGTCACGTGTGGCTGATGAGGGCCGGAGCTGAGCTAGCTGCAGCTGGTAGTTACGCTCTGCCTGGCGCTCTTCACGCGCTGCTTGCCGCTCACGCTCGGCCATGAGTTCCTTGTAGCCCTCCCGGTCTCCAGCCTGGCGTAGGGCCATAGCCATTTGAAGAAGGCTATCCGAGCCTCCCAGGCTCGGTGGAATGGCACGTGGTGATCTGCGGCCCGCTGCGGAGCCTGGTGCTTCACTGTCCATTGCAGAGCGGAGGGCTGGCGTCTGGCTCGTGGAGGACCCTTGGGCGAGCTGCTCCTCATCTTGTCCAGCAGTGCCCGGTTGTGCAATGTCCTCTGCAGAGCTGTTTTCTGGCGTCGAGCTCCTGGAGGACTCGTGGACAACCTCCTCATCGTCTCTGGCCTGAGCATCGGCCATTCCTTTGGCTTTGCTCCTGGTGCTCTCAGCCATTCTTGCAGACTTTTGGTCACTGACACAGAACTGACACCTGATGCCTCCACACACCTTACAGTATCTGCACTCTGACACTCTAGTGTTGAGCTAGTCTGAAGACCCCAGCAGCCACAGCTGCTGCAGGCAGTCTTTAGTGTCTGGGAGTATGGGTCTCACACTCACACACACTATTATCTCGATCCCACCGCTTGCCACCAATATGTCACAAACCACCGGGGGGGGTCACTCAGAAGTCCCCCGCGCTGGCTACCAGTACGTCACAATCGGGGGGTAACAAGTGGGGGTCACCCCTCCTTTATACCTCCCGACCGACAGACAGAGCACGTGACGCGCTCTCTAGCGCCCCTCTTATAGTCAGGCCAATTATGGAATTGCCCGACAATAAGCAAGGAGGCCGCTATACTACTTATGCCGATTATTGAAGGGTCCCCGGTGAGAGTAAGGTATATATTCCCCCGACCTCCGCGGGCGGAATATATAATATCTTCCCGAGTCTCACTGGCCTCCCCACAATAATCCTTGGCACAACTCGCTGCCACCAACCGCTTCACGGTAACTATTAGCCGAACACACAGACGTGGGATTCAAGATCGAGATAACAGAACAGCCCAAGATTAATTATATAATTTAATCAGCCTAAAGCACACTAGAAACTACAATATATACAATAGGGAATCTACAGAATATACAGTTATGTCAGAGTACAGTTACAGATAAAGCATGGTTTACAACAGGTATGCAATTCAATCAGTTACCTTGTGCGTCTGGCCACAGGGGGGCGCTGTAGACCAGGTTTCCAGGAACTCTCTCACAGGTCTGTCCCAACCAGGCCCCCGAGCAGAAGAACGCTGGAAAATGGCCGAAGTAGGGTTATCAACCTGGGCAGATCCAGGTCCCCTCCTACCTTAGTGACCTCACAGGGAAGCACTGCCACTCCCCCTGCTGGAGTTATGGACAAATTCACAACATGGAATATGGGCCATAACTTTGCCTGGGAGCGTCGTAGGCGGACGCCAATGCTCTCATTGTGACAGTTATGAATTTAGCTACAGAACGGGGGGACTCATGACCTGTCTGCCAGTTCCCCATTGGCTGATATCACGCCTGGGGCATTTCCCAATGTCCTGCTCCCATAAAAAGGGTGTGCCGGCATCGTCCACATGCGGAGACACCATTTTTATGGTTGCCATATTTATCGGAAATATGGCTTGCGAGATATGAACCATTTTTTACTGGAGTCGTTCTGTCTGGCTATTTCCATAGCCTTGCTAACTAGCTAGCAGCCCCCACTACAGGGTGACGGCAGGGGAGTCATCCTGCGTCCATTGTCCCTAAGCCACCTCATTTCCATATCACAGGACATGGCCATGGATTTGTTGCTAAACCAGTTGTGTGAAGGGAAGGGGGGGGGGTGACACCAGGAGAGGGCTTCCTGACATGACTTGAATGTCATGATTTATCGTCATATCTCCGGATTTACCTCACAGTGATGGTGTAAGGTCTGGGGTCGGGGATGATGGGAGTAGTGATGGTGTAAGGTCTGGGGTCGGGGATGATGGGAGTAGTGATGGTGTGAGGTCTGGGGTCGGGGATGATGGGAGTAGTGATGGTGTGAGCTCCGGGGTCGGGGATGATGGGAGTAGTGATGGTGTAAGGTCTGGGGTCGGGGATGATGGGAGTAGTGATGGTGTAAGGTCTGGGGTCGGGGATGATGGGAGTAGTGATGGTGTAAGGTCTGGGGTCGGGGATGATGGGAGTAGTGATGGTGTGATCTCCGGGGTCGGGGATGATGGGAGTAGTGATGGTGTGATCTCCGGGGTCGGGGATGATGGGAGAAGTGATGGTGTGATCTCCGGGGTCGGGGATGATGGGAGTAGTGATGGTATAAGCTCCGGGGTCAGGGATGATGGGAGTAGTGATGGTGTGGCTGATGCAGGGGTTAATCCTCGCCTCTTGTCGCCTCCATTATACACCGGATTCCGCACATTTTGGGTGTTACCAGGAAATACCAGAACAAATCTCCTGATAGCGGCTCCTCGTCCATCCTCTGTCCACAGCGCAGCGCCCTCTGCTGGCGGGAGCTTTGTAATGTCCCCATTTTCGGGATCTCTGCTTGCTGTCAGTGAATGGGTGCGGTTACTTTCTCAGCGGAGGGTTGTTACAGTGTGTAAGTCCGGCCTGTTCACCCGTCACTGATACATTGTATCCACTGCTCAGCGAATACAATCTCATTCACTGACAGCAAGCAGAGTCCATGCAACAGCAATACTGCTCAGGCTGGGCGTTTAGTGGTCACATGACTGTGTCCCCTCATTATTAGGGTGCTGCGGAGAAGCTGAGATGTACATGGACTATATGGAGCGCCCCTGTCCCCTCTTGTCACTGTGAGGATGATGGGGGCGGTGACACTGGGGAGGATGATGGGGGGTGACACTGGGGAGGATGATGGGGGGTGACACTGGGGAGGATGATGATGGGGGCGGTGACACTGGGGAGGATGATGGGGGCGGTGACACTGGGGAGGATGATGGGGGTGACACTGGGGAGGATGATGGGGGGGTGACACTGGGGAGGGATGATGGGGGTGACACTGGGGAGGATGATGGGGGGGGGTGACACTGGGGAGGATGATGGGGGTGACACTGGGGAGGATGATGGGGGGGGGTGACACTGGGGAGGATGATGGGGGGTGACACTGGGGAGGATGATGGGGGGGGGTGACACTGGGGAGGATGATGGGAGTGACACTGGGGAGGATGATGGGGGGGGTGACACTGGGGAGGATGATGGGGGGGTGACACTGGGGAGGATGATGGGGGTGACACTGGGGAGGATGATGGGGGGGGTGACACTGGGGAGGATGATGGGGGGGTGACACTGGGGAGGATGATGGGGGTGACACTGGGGAGGATGATGGGGGCGGTGACACTGGGGAGGATGATGGGGGGTGACACTGGGGAGGATGATGGGGGGTGACACTGGGGAGGATGATGATGGGGGGGGGTGACACTGGGGAGGATGATGGGGGGGTGACACTGGGGAGGATGATGGGGGGTGGACACTGGGGAGGATGATGGGGGGTGACACTGGGGAGGATGATGGGGGGTGACACTGGGGAGGATGATGGGAGGGTGACACTGGGGAGGATGATGGGCGGTGACACTGGGGAGGATGATGGGGGGTGACACTGGGGAGGATGATGGGAGGTGACACTGGGGGAGGATGATGGGGGTGGCACTGGGGGAGGATGATGGGGGGGTGACACTGGGGAGGATGATGGGGGGTGACACTGGGGAGGATGATGATGGGGGGGGGGTGACACTGGGGAGGATGATGGGGGGTGACACTGGGGAGGATGATGGGGGGGTGACACTGGGGAGGATGATGGGGGGTGACACTGGGGAGGATGATGGGGGGTGACACTGGGGAGGATGATGATGGGGGGGGTGACACTGGGGAGGATGATGGGGGGTGACACTGGGGAGGATGATGGGGGGGGGGGTGACACTGGGGAGGATGATGGGGGGGGTGACACTGGGGAGGATGATGGGGGGGGGGTGACACTGGGGAGGGATGATGGGGGGGGTGACACTGGGGAGGATGATGGGGGGGTGACACTGGGGAGGATGATGGGGGGTGACACTGGGGAGGATGATGATGGGGGGGGGGTAACACTGGGGAGGATGATGATGGGGGGGTAACACTGGGGAGGATGATGGGGGGTGACACTGGGGAGGATGATGGGGGGTGACACTGGAGAGGATGATGGGGGGTGACACTGGGGAGGATGATGGGGGGTGACACTGGGGAGGATGATGGGGGTGACACTGGGGAGGATGATGGGGGGTGACACTGGGGAGGTTGATGATGGGGGGGGTGACACTGGGGAGGATGATGGGGGGTGACACTGGGGAGGATGATGGGGGGGGGTGACACTGGGGGAGGATGATGGGGGGGTGACACTGGGGAGGATGATGGGGGGGGGTGACACTGGGGAGGATGATGGGGGGGGGGTGACACTGGGGAGGATGATGGGGGGGTTGACACTGGGGAGGATGATGGGGGGTGACACTGGGGAGGATGATGGGGGGTGACACTGGGGAGGATGATGGGGGGGTGACACTGGGGAGGATGATGGGGGGGTGACACTGGGGAGGGATGATGGGGGGTGACACTGGGGAGGATGATGGGGGGTGACACTGGGGGAGGATGATGGGGGGTGACACTGGGGAGGATGATGGGGGGTGACACTGGGGAGGATGATGATGGGGGGGTAACACTGGGGAGGATGATGATGGGGGGGTAACACTGGGGAGGATGATGGGGGGTGACACTGGGGAGGATGATGGGGGGGTGACACTGGGGAGGATGATGATGGGGGGGTGACACTGGGGAGGATGATGATGGGGGGGTAACACTGGGGAGGGATGATGATGGGGGGGTAACACTGGGGAGGATGATGGGGGGTGACACTGGGGAGATGATGGGGGGGTGACACTGGGGAGGATGATGGTGGGTGACACTGGGGAGCATGATGGGGGTGACACTGGGGAGGGATGATGGGGGGTGACACTGGGGAGGATGATGGGGGTGACACTGGGGAGGATGATGGGGGGGTGACACTGGGGAGGATGATGGGGGGTGACACTGGGGAGGATGATGGGGGTGACACTGGGGAGGATGATGGGGGTGACACTGGGGAGGATGATGGGGGGTGACACTGGGGAGGATGATGGGGGTGACACTGGGGAGGATGATGGGGGGTGACACTGGGGAGGATGATGGGGGGTGACACTGGGGAGGATGATGGGGGGTGACACTGGGGAGGATGATGGGGGGAGACACTGGGGAGGATGATGGGGGGGTGACACTGGGGAGGATGATGGGGGGGTGACACTGGGGAGGATGATGGGGGGTGACTCTGGGGAGGATGATGGGGGGTGACACTGGGGAGGATGATGGGGGGTGACACTGGGGAGGATGATGGGGGGTGACACTGGGGAGGATGATGGGGGGTGACACTGGGGAGGATGATGGGGGGGTGACTCTGGGGAGGATGATGGGGGTGACACTGGGAGGATGATGGGGGGTGACACTGGGGAGGATGATGGGGGGTGACACTGGGGAGGATGATGGGGGGTGACACTGGGGAGGATGATGGGGGGTGACACTGGGGAGGATGATGGGGGGTGACACTGGGGAGGATGATGGGGGTGACACTGGGGAGGATGATGGGGGGTGACACTGGGGAGGATGATGGGGGGGTGACACTGGGGAGGATGATGGGGGGTGACACTGGGGAGGATGATGGGGGGTGACACTGGGGAGGATGATGGGGGGGTGACACTGGGGAGGATGATGGGGGGTGACACTGGGGAGGATGACTTTACACTTTTATTTTCACTTCCTTTCTATCTTTAGATAAAGCCGGAATCGCGGGGCGACATCTGTAATCCAGAGCCCGAGCGTCATCGTGTATCCACGCCGTGTATCCGAGCTGTGACCCTGTATCCAAACTCCAACACCCGATACGGAGAGAAGTTCTGGACAAAAGTCCTGATGTCTGAATTTCTAGTCGCACCATCAGCAGCGAACAACATCTGCCCCCCCCCCGTGTATAACATCTGCCCCCCCCCGTGTATAACATCTGCCCCCCCCAGTGTATAACATCTGCCCCCGTGTATAACATCTGCCCCCCCGTGTATAACATCTGCCCCCCCAGTGTATAACATCTGCCCCCCCCAGTGTATAACATCTGGCCCCCCGTGTATAACATCTGCCCCCCCCCCGTGTATAACATCTGCCCCCCTCCCCCAGTGTATAACATCTGCCCCCTCCCAGTGTATAACATCTGCCCCCTCCCTCAGTGTATAACATCTGCCCCCCCCAGTGTATAACATCTGCCCCCCCCAGTGTATAACATCTGCCCCCCCCGTGTATAACATCTGCCCCCCCCCCGTGTATAACATCTGCCCCCCCCCGTGTATAACATCTGCCCCCCCCCGTGTATAACATCCTGCCCCCCCCAGTGTATAACATCTGCCCCCCCAGTGTATAACATCTGCCCCCTCCCAGTGTATAACATCTGCCCCCTCCCCCAGTGTATAACATCTGCCCCCCCCAGTGTATAACATCTGCCCCCTCCCAGTGTATAACATCTGCCCCTCCCCCAGTGTATAACATCTGCCCCCTCCCCCAGTGTATAACATCTGGCCCCTCCCCCAGTGTATAACATCTGCCCCCTCCCCCAGTGTATAACATCTGGCCCCTCCCCCAGTGTATAACATCTGCCCCCTCCCCCAGTGTATAACATCTGCCCCTCCCCGTGTATAACATCTGCCCCTTCCCCCAGGTGTATAACATCTGCCCCCTCCCCCAGTGTATAACATCTGCCCCCCAGTGTATAACATCTGCCCCCCAGTGTATAACATCTGCCCCCCCCAGTGTATAACATCTGCCCCCTCCCCCAGTGTATAACATCTGCCCCCTCCCCCAGTGTATAACATCTGCCCCCCAGTGTATAACATCTGCCCCCCAGTGTATAACATCTGCCCCCCCCAGTGTATAACATCTGCCCCCTCCCCCAGTGTATAACATCTGCCCCCCCCAGTGTATAACATCTGCCCCCCCAGTGTATAACATCTGCCCCCTCCCCCCAGTGTATACAT
>NC_134359.1:6635607-6684483 GCF_048569485.1 Anomaloglossus baeobatrachus | reverse complement strand
GTTACAATTTACAAGCTTTATAACACAAATCTCCATTGTACATAGAAACACATTTGCAATTGTTCTCTGTTATCAGCCAATCAGGTGAAGGATGAGACGTTTGTTCTTCTCCCCGTTACAGGCCTATGATTTGGGGGTCCGCACAGGGCGTCGAGCTCTTCCTCCCCCGTCATGGCATCTCTGACCTTTAACCCTATAATTCGCAGCTTGGCAAAATCATATCACAAGAAAAGTAGAAAGAAAACCGCGTCCAGCATGGTGACGGCTCCGGCGTGGTGCGCAGGCGGTGACGGCTCCGGCGTGGTGCGCGGGCGGTGACGGCTCCGGCGGGGTCACTGCTGTCACACCCTCAGTATTGCACTCATTGTACCAGCCAATAAGCAGGGGGCATTAATTATATATGGAGGTTTCAGCTCCACCCAGGGGCGGAGACTAATAATTCCGGTCTTTTTTGGCCATTTCATACCACGGATTCTGCAGAAATAAAAATAAATCGTTTACTGAGCGTCACGGCGAGGTGTGGAGAGTCCCCGCTGACAACCAGTGACAGTGAGGAGTTGTCAGGACCCGCCTGTCCCTGCACCAGCACCCCGCTGACAACCAGTGACAGTGAGGAGTTGTCAGGACCCGCCTGTCCCTGCACCACCACCCCGCTGACAACCAGTGACAGTGAGGAGTTGTCAGGACCCGCCTGTCCCTGCACCACCACCCCGCTGACAACCAGTGACAGTGAGGAGTTGTCAGGACCCGCCTGTCCCTGCACCACCACCCCACTGACAACCAGTGACAGTGAGGAGTTGTCAGGACCCGCCTGTCCCTGCACCACCACCCCGCTGACAACCAGTGACAGTGAGGAGTTGTCAGGACCCGCCTGTCCCTGCACCACCACCCCGCTGACAACCAGTGACAGTGAGGAGTTGTCAGGACCCGCCTGTCCCTGCACCACCACCCCGCTGACAACCAGTGACAGTGAGGAGTTGTCAGGACCCGCCTGTCCCTGCACCACCACCCCACTGACAACCAGTGACAGTGAGGAGTTGTCAGGACCCGCCTGTCCCTGCACCACCACCCCGCTGACAACCAGTGACAGTGAGGAGTTGTCAGGACCCGCCTGTCCCTGCACCACCACCCCGCTGACAACCAGTGACAGTGAGGAGTTGTCAGGACCCGCCTGTCCCTGCACCACCACCCCACTGACAACTAGTGACAGTGAGGAGTTGTCAGGACCCGCCTGTCCCTGCACCACCACCCCGCTGACAACTAGTGACAGTGAGGAGTTGTCAGGACCCGCCTGTCCCTGCACCACCACCCCACTGACAACCAGTGACAGTGAGGAGTTGTCAGGACCCGCCTGTCCCTGCACCACCACCCCACTGACAACTAGTGACAGTGAGGAGTTGTCAGGACCCGCCTGTCCCTGCACCACCACCCCACTGACAACCAGTGACAGTGAGGAGTTGTCAGGACCCGCCTGTCCCTGCACCACCACCCCGCTGACAACCAGTGACAGTGAGGAGTTGTCAGGACCCGCCTGTCCCTGCACCACCACCCCGCTGACAACCAGTGACAGTGAGGAGTTGTCAGGACCCGCCTGTCCCTGCACCACCACCCCGCTGACAACCAGTGACAGTGAGGAGTTGTCAGGACCCGCCTGTCCCTGCACCACCACCCCACTGACAACCAGTGACAGTGAGGAGTTGTCAGGACCCGCCTGTCCCTGCACCACCACCCCGCTGACAACCAGTGATAGTGAGGAGTTGTCAGGACCACGTGTCCATGTACCTCCACCCCGCTGACAACCAGTGACAGTGAGGAGTTGTCAGGACCACGTGTCCATGTACCTCCACCCCGCTGACAACCAGTGACAGTGAGGAGTTGTCAGGACCCGCCTGTCCCTGCAGATATGGACTGATGTCGCCAACTGGTGGAGGGAGCATATAAGTACAATACAAGAGTCCGAGCGCCGGCGGAGCGGGGTCCTGAGCTGGAGACCCCTACTTGACAGCCAGCAGCTCCATTGGCGGGGCGGCCTCGGACTTTACCGCCCACCCATCCCCCGCCGGACTCAACGCACCTCTTCATAGTCCCGTTTGGGAAAGTTCCGGGAATATTCCTCGTAGTCGTCAAACACGTTGGCGCCCTTGTTCACCTCGCCCAGGTCGGTCTTTGCTTGTACTTTAGGAAAGAGCCGCGCGGGGGCCGGGCTGCCCCCCGCCATCGGCGTCTCCTCCTTGATCAGCGTCGTCCGGTCGCTGTATTTCGTTTCTTTCTTGGAGCTGCCAGGAAATAATTTAAGGTGAGAAATGTGCAGCGCCCGATGTGGCGGTATTATATGAATCGCCGTGACCGCGGGCTGAAATAGCGGAAAAAAACCCTCACCTGACGGTAACACCAATCACCGCGCCCAGCAGAGCCACCACCGCCGCGCCCAGCACCGCGCCAACAATCACCAGAATCAGCAGAAAATCTGCGGGAGAAAGGCGTGACATGATGGAGGGGCAGAGCGTGCGACACGGAGCCCCCAGAACAGTGCTACACGGGGCCCCCAGAACACAGTGCCACACGGGGCCCCCAGAACAGTGCCACACGGGGCCCCCAGAACAGTGCCACACGGAGCCCCCAGAACAGTGCCACACGAGGCCCCCAGAACAGTGCCACACGGGGCCCCCAGAACAGTGCCACACGAGGCCCCCAGAACAGTGCCACACGGGGCCCACACAGGAACAGTACCACACGGGGCCCTCAGAACAGTGCCACACGGGGCCCCCAGAACAGTGCCACACGGGGCCCCCAGAACAGTGCCACACGGGGCCCCCAGAACAGTGCCACACGGGGCCCCCAGAACAGTGCCACACGGGGCCCCCAGAACAGTGCCACACGGGGCCCCCAGAACAGTGCCACACGGAGCCCCCAGAACAGTGCCACACGGGGCCCCCAGAACAGTGCCACACGGGGCCCCCAGAACAGTGCCACACGGGGCCCCCAGAACAGTGCCACACGGAGCCCCCAGAACAGTGCCACACGGGGCCCACACAGGAACAGTACCACACGGGGCCCCCAGAACAGTGCCACACGGGGCCCCCAGAACAGTGCCACACGGGGCCCCCAGAACAGTGCCACACGGGGCCCCCAGAACAGTGCCACACGGGGCCCCCAGAACAGTGCCACACGGGGCCCACACAGGAACAGTGCCACACGGGGCCCCCACAGGAACAGTGCCACATGGGGCCCCCAGAACAGTGCCACACGGGGCCCCCAGAACAGTGCCACACGGGAGCCCCTCCAGGAACAGTGCCACACGGGAGCCCCTCCAGGAACAGTGCCGCATGGGTCCCCCAGAACAATGCCACACGGGGCCCCCAGAACAGTGCCACACGGGGCTCCCACAGGAACAGTGCCACACGGGAGCCCCTCCAGGAACAGTGCCACAAGGGAGCCCCTCCAGGAACAGTGCCACAAGGGAGCCCCTCCAGGAACAGTGCCACACGGGAGCCCCTCCAGGAAAAGTGCCACATGGGGCCCCCAGAACAGTGCCACATGGGGCCCCCAGAACAGTGCCACATGGGTCCCCCAGAACAGTGCCACACGGGTCCCCCAGAACAGTGCCACACGGGGCCCCCACAGGAACAGTGCCACACGGGTCCCCCAGAACAGTGCCACACGGGTCCCCCAGAACAGTGCCACACGGGTCCCCCAGAACAGTGCCACACGGGTCCCCCAGAACAGTGCCACACGGGGCCCCCACAGGAACAGTGCCACACGGGTCCCCCAGAACAGTGCCACACGGGGCCCCCACAGAAACAGTGACACACGGGGCCCCTAGAACAGTGCCACACGGGGCCCCCACAGGAACAGTGACACACGGGGCCCCAGGCGCAGTGCTGTAAGGGGGTCAAGGACCAGCCCACCCCTGCATTCATAGCCGTCACATGGATGTTTAGGGTTTAATCTATGTGTACGGTGTAAGCTACCACCAGGTGACAGGCCATGAAAATGTATATTGGTAGGAACCGCAGTGGGACCAGTGACGGTGCCCATAACCGGACAATGAACATGACGGCTGTAGAAGAAGAGAATGTAAATTCGGAGCAAAGACTGGAACGGACGCGGAGAGAAGAGGAAACTGGTGGTGAAGAGCGTTGTGAGGTGACCGAGGACTGAGAGGACTGGCCGGAGGCGTCCCTAAGTGATGTGCTGACGGGGAGGCAAGGGGTTAACAAGCGGTGGCACTGCTGCCTGGTGACCCCGGACTACACCACTACACGGGGACCCCCAGCACAGCGCCACACAGGGGCCCCCCAGAACAGCACCACACGGGAGCCCCCCAGAACAGCGCCACACGGGAGCCCCCCAGAACAGCGCCACACGGGAGCCCCCCAGAACAGCGCCACACGGGGGCCCCCCAGAACAGCGCCACACGGGGGCCCCCCAGAACAGCGCCACACGGGGGCCCCCCAGAACAGCGCCACACGGGGGCTCCCCCAGAACAGCGCCACACGGGGGCCCCCCAGAACAGCGCCACACGGGAGCCCCCCAGAACAGCGCCACACGGGAGCCCCCCAGAACATCGCCACACGGGAGCCCCCCAGCACAGCGCCACACGGGGGCCCCCCAGAACAGCACCACACGGGAGCCCCCCAGAACAGCGCCACACGGGAGCCCCCCAGAACAGCGCCACACGGGGGGCCCCCCAGAACAGCGCCACACGGGGGCCCCCCAGAACAGCGCCACACGGGGGCCCCCCAGAACAGCGCCACACGGGAGCCCCCCAGAACATCGCCACACGGGAGCCCCCCAGAACAGCGCCACACGGGGGCCCCCCAGAACAGCGCCACACGGGGGCCCCCCAGAACATCGCCACATGGGTGCCCCCCAGAACAGCGCCACATTGGGAGCCCCCCAGAACAGCGCCACACGGGGGCCCCCCAGAACAGCGCCACATGGGAGCCCCCCAGAACAGCGCCACACGGGAGCCCCCCAGAACAGCGCCACACGGGGGCCCCCCCAGAACAGCGCCACATGGGAGCCCCCCAGAACAGCGCCACACGGGGGCCCCCCCAGAACAACGCCACACGGGGGCCCCCCCAGAACAGCGCCACATGGGAGCCCCCCAGAACAGCGCCACATGGGAGCCCCCCAGAACATCGCCACATGGGAGCCCCCCAGAACAGCGCCACACGGGGGCCCCAAAAACAGCGCCACATGGGAGCCCCCCAGAACAGTGCCACATGGGAGCCCCCCAGAACAGTGCCACACGGGGGCCCCCCAGAACAGCGCCTCACGGAAGCCCCCCAGAACAGCGCCACATGGGAGCCCCCCAGAACAGCGCCACACGGGGGCCCCCCAGAACAGCGCCCACACGGGGGCCCCAAAAACAGCGCCACATGGGAGCCCCCCAGAACAGTGCCACATGGGAGCCCCCCAGAACAGCGCCACACGGGGGCCCCCCAGAACAGCGCCACATGGGAGCCCCCCAGAACAGCGCCACAACGGGGGCCCCCCAGAACAGCGCCACACGGGAGCCCCCCAGAACATGGCCACACGGGAGCCCCCCAGAACAGCGCCACATGGGAGCCCCCCAGAACAGCGCCACACGGGAGCCCCCCAGAACATGGCCACACGGGAGCCCCCCAGAACAGCGCCACATGGGAGCCCCCCAGAACAGCACCACACGGGGGCCCCAAAAACAGCGCCATTAAATAGCAGTAGTATTATTTGGACCTATGGATGGTGATGTGGAGTATTTAGAATATTAGTCCTGAGGACAAACAATGGTCGATGGTTCCCCTCCCTGTAGAGGTGAATCCCGCTGCTCCTCAGTGCCCCCATAACAACAGCGACATCTACAGCACCCCCATAACAACAGTGATATCCACAGCGCCCCCATAACAACAGCGACATCCACAGCACCCCCATAACAACAGTGATATCCACAGTGCCCCCATAATAACAGCGATATCCACAGCGCCCCCATAACAACAGCCACATCCAGCACCCCCATAACAATAGTGATATCCACAGTGCCCCCATAATAACAGCGATATCCACAGTGCCCCATAACAACAGCAAAATCCACAGCGCCCCATAACAGCGACATCCACAGCACCCCCATAACAACAGTGATATCCACAGTGCCCCCATAATAACAGCGACATCCACAGCACCCCCATAACAACAGTAATATCCACAGCGCCCCCATAATAACAGCGATATCCACAGTGCCCCATAACAACAGCAAAATCCACAGCGCCCCATAACAACAGCGATATCCACAGTGCCCCATAATAACAGCAAAATCCACAGCGCCCCCATAACAACAGCGACATCCACAGCACCCCCATAACAACAGCAAAATCCACAGCGCCCCATAACAACAGCGATATCCACAGTGCCCCATAATAACAGCAAAATCCACAGCGCCCCCATAACAACAGCGACATCCACAGCGCCCCCATAACAGCGACATCCACAGCGCCCCCATAACAGCGACATCCACAGCGCCCCCATAACAACAGCGACATCCACAGCGCCCCCATAACAACAGCGACATCCACAGCGCCCCCATAACAACAGCGACATCCACAGCGCCCCCATAACAACAGCGACATCCACAGCGCCCCCATAACAACAGCGACATCCACAGCGCCCCCATAACAGCGACATCCACAGCACCCCATAACAACAGTGATATCCACAGTGCCCCCATAATAACAGCGATATCCACAGTGCCCCCCTACTAACAGCGACATCTAGAGTGCCCCCATAATAATAGCGATATCCACAGTGCCCCCATAATAACAGCGACATCTAGAGTGCCCCCATAATAGCAGCAATATCCACAGTGCCCCCATAATAACAGCGACATCTAGAGTGCCCTCATAATAATAGCGATATCCACAGTGCCCCCATAATAACAGCTCCATCCACAGTGCCCCATAATAACAGCGACATCTAGAGTGCCCTCATAATAACAGCGATATCCACAGTGCCCCCATAATAACAGCGACATCCACAGTGCCCCCATAATAACAGCGACATCCACAACGCCCTCATAATAACAGCGACATCTAGAGTGCCCCCATAATAGCAGCGATATCCACAGTGCCCCCATAATAACAGCGACATCTAGAGTGCCCCCATAATAGCAGCAATATCCACAGTGCCCCCATAATAACAGCGACATCCACAACACCCCCATAATAACAGCGACATCTAGAGTGCCCTCATAATAATAGCGATATCCACAGTGCCCCCCTAATAACAGCGACATCTAGAGTGCCCTCATAATAGCGACATCCACAGTGCCCCCATAATAACAGCGACATCTAGAGTGCCCTCATAATAACAGCGACATCCACAGCACCCCCATAATAACAGCGATATCAACAGTGCCCCCATAATAACAGCGACCATCTAGAGTGCCCTCATAATAATAGCGATATCCACAGTGCCCCATAATAACAGCGACATCCACAGTGCCCCCTAATAACAGCGACATCAAGAGTGCCCTCATAATAATAGCGATATCCACAGTGCCCCATAATAACAGCGACATCCACAGTGCCCCCCTAATAACAGCGACATCCACAACGCCCCCATAATAACAGCGACATCTAGAGTGCCCTCATAATAATAGCGACATCCACAGCACCCCCCATAATAACAGCGACATCCACAACGCCCCCATAATAACAGCGACATCTAGAGTGCCCCCATAATAACAGTGACAACAGCGTGTCCTTATGACTTTGCTCCCCATAGTCAGAGGTGACTTGCTGGCCAGTCTCGCCGCCGGGTATGTGCGGTCTCCGCTGATACTCACTGTCTGAACAGTTCTCTCCAGAGTAACCAAAATCACATCTGAAAAAAAATAAGAGGACAAGGATGGTGAGTGCAATGTGATGTGGAAAAGAGTCACTCACGTGCAGTTACTTTGTGCCCCCATAGTTATTTCAGGGGACTCTAGCGCCACCTATTGGAGGTAGAAACTCAAAAAGTCTATATCGACATCATACTGTGTGTGGGGGGAATGTACTGTGAGGACATCATACTGTGTGTGGGGGGAATGTATTGTGAGGGCATCATACTGTGTGGGGGGAATGTACTGTGGGGATATCATACTGTGTGTGGGGGGAATGGACTGTGAGGACATCATACTGTGTGTGGGGGGAATGGACTGTGAGGACATCATACTGTGTGTGGGGGGAATGTACTGTGGGGGAATGTACTGTGAGGACATCATACTGTGTGTGTGGCGAATGTACTGTGGGGATATCATACTGTGTGTGGGGGGAATGTACTGTGAGGACATCATACTGTGTGTGGGGGGAATGTACTGTGGGGGCATCATACTGTGTGTGGGGGAATGTACTGTGAGGACATCATACTGTGTGTGGGGGGAATGTACTGTGAGGACATCATACTGTGTGTGGGGGGAATGTACTGTGGGGGCATCATACTGTGTGTGGGGGGAATGTACTGTGAGGACATCATACTGTGTGTGGGGGAATGTACTGTGAGGGCATCATACTGTGTGTGGGGGGAATGTACTGTGAGGACATCATACTGTGTGTGGGGGAATGTACTGTGGGGATATCATACTGTGTGTGGGGGGAATGTACTGTGAGGACATCATACTGTGTGTGGGGGAATGTACTGTGGGGGCATCATACTGTGTGTGGGGGAATGTACTGTGAGGACATCATACTGTGTGTGGGGGGAATGTACTGTGAGGACATCATACTGTGTGTGGGGGGAATGTACTATGGGGATATCATACTGTGTGTGGGGGGAATGTACTGTGGGGATATCATACTGTGTGTGGGGGGAATGTACTGTGGGGACATCATACTGTGTGTGGGGGAATGTACTGTGAGGACATCATACTGTGTTTTTGGGGGGAAATGTACTGTGAGGGCATCATACTGTGTGGGGGGAATGTACTGTGGGGATATCATACTGTGTGTGTGGGAGGAATGTACTGTGAGGACATCATACTGTGTTTTTGGGGGGAAATGTACTGTAGTGACATCATACTGTGTGTGGGGGGAATGTACTGTGAGGACATCATACTGTGTGTGGGGGGAATGTACTGTGGGGGCATTATACTGTGTGTGTGGGGGAATGTACTGTGAGGACATTATATTATGTGTGGGCGGAATGTACTCTGAGGACATTATACTGTGTGTGGGGGAATGTACTGTGGGGACATCATACTGGGTGTGGGGGGGAATGTACTGTGAGGGCATCATACTGTGTGGGGGGAATGTACTGTGGGGATATCATACTGTGTGTGTGGGGGAATGTACTGTGAGGGCATCATACTGTGTGTGGGGGGAATGTACTGTGGGGACATCATACTGTGTTTTTGGGGGGAAAGGGAGGACTGTGGAGGAAATGTACTGTGGGACATTACTATGTGTGGGGAGAATGTACTGTGAGGGCATCATACTGTGTGTGGGGGGAATGTACTGTGGGGATATACTGTGTGTGGGGGGAATGTACTGTGAGGACATCATACTGTGTGTGGGGGAATGTACTGTGAGGACATCATACTAGGTGTGGGGGGAATGTACTGTGAGGGCATCATACTGTGTGTGGGGGGAATGTACTGTGAGGACATCATACTGTGTGTGGGGGAATGTACTGTGAGGACATCATACTGTGTGTGGGGGGAATGTACTGTGGCAACATCATACTGTGTGTGGGGGGAATGTACTGTGAGGACATCATACTGTGTGTGGGGGGAATGTACTGTGGGGGCATTATACTGTGTGTGGGGGGAATGTACTGTGAGGACATTATATTATGTGTGGGCGGAATGTACTGTGAGGACATTATACTGTGTGTGGGGGGAATGTACTGTGGGGACATCATACTGGGTGTGGGCGGAATGTACTGTGAGGGCATCATACTGTGTGTGGGGGGAATGTACTGTGGGGATATCATACTGTGTGTGTGGGGGAATGTACTGTGAGGGCATCATACTGTGTGTGGGGGGAATGTACTGTGGGGACATCATACTGTGTTTTTGGGGGGAAATGTACTGTGGCGACATCATACTGTGTGTGGGGGGGAATGTACTGTGAGGACATCATACTGTGTGTGGGGGGAATGTACTGTGGGGGCATTATACTGTGTGTGGGGGGAATGTACTGTCGGGGCATTATACTGTGTGTGGGGCGGAATGTACTGTGAGGACATTATATTATGTGTGGGCGGAATGTACTGTGAGGACATTATACTGTGTGTGGGGGAATGTACTGTGGGGACATCATACTGGGTGTGGGGGAATGTGCTGTGAGGACACCATACTGTGTGTGGGGGAATGTACTGTGAGGACATCATACTGTGTGTGGGGGGAATGTTCTGTGGGGGCACGATACTGTGTGTGTGGGGGAATGTACTGTGAGGACATTATACTGTGTGTGGGGGAATGTACTGTGGGGACATCATACTGGATGTGGGGGAATGTGCTGTGAGGACACCATACTGTGTGTAGGGGAATGTACTGTGAGGACATCATACTGTGTGTGGGGGGAATGTTCTGTGGGGGCACGATACTGTGTGTGGGGCGAATGTACTGTGAGGACATTTTTCCTGTGTGTGGGGGAATGTTCTGTGGTGGCATTATACTGTGTGTGGGGGGAATGTACTGTGAGGACATCATACTGGGTGTGGGGGAATGTACTGTGGGGGCATCATACTGTGTGTGGGGGAATGTACTGTGAGGACATCATACTGTGTGTGGGGGGAATATACTGTGAGGGAATCATACTGTGTGTGGGGGAAATATACTGTGAGGGAATCATACTGTGTGTGGGGGAATGTACTGTGAGGGAATCATACTGTGTGGGGGGGGAATATACTGTGAGGACATCATACTGTGTGTGGGGGAATGTACTGTGAGGGAATCAAACTGTGTGTGGGGGAATGTACTGTGAGGACATCATACTGTGTGTGGGGGGGGAATGTACTGTGAGGACATCATACTGTGTGTGGGGGGAATATACTGTGGGGGCATTATACTGTGTGTGGGGGGAATGTACTGTGGGGGCATTATACTGTGTGTGGGGGGGAATGTACTGTGAGGACATTATATTATGTGTGGGCGGAATGTACTGTGAGGACATTATACTGTGTGTGGGGGAATGTACTGTGAGGACACCATACTGTGTGTGGGGGAATGTACTGTGAGGACATCATACTGTGTGTGGGGGGAATGTTCTGTGCGGGCACGATACTGTGTGTGGGGGGAATGTACTGTGATGACATTTTTCCTGTGTGTGGGGGAATGTTCTGTGGTGGCATTATACTGTGTGTGGGGGGAATGTACTGTGAGGACATCATACTGTGTGTGGGGGAATGCACTGTGAGGACATTATACTGTGTGTGGGGGGGAATGTACTGTGAGGACATCATACTGTGTGTGGGGGAATGTACTGTGAGGACATCATACTGTGTGTGGGGGGAATGTACTGTGAGGACATCATACTGTGTGTGGGGGGAATGTACTGTGGGGGCATCATACTGTGTGTGGGGGAATGTACTGTGAGGACATCATACTGTGTGTGGGGGAATGTACTGTGGGGACATTATACTGTGTGTGGGGGAATGTTCTGTGAGGACATTATACTGTGTGTGGGGGGAATGTACTGTGAGGACATCATACTGTGTGTGGGGGGAATGTACTGTGAGGACATCATACTGTGTGTGGGGGAATGTACTGTGAAGACATCATACTGTGTGTGGGGGGAATGTACTGTGAGGGCATCATACTGTGTGTGGCGGAATGTACTGTGAGGACATCATACTGTGTGTGGGGGGGAATGTACTGTGAGGACATCATACTGTGTGTGGGGGGGAATGTACTGTGAGGACATCATACTGTGTGTGGGGGGAATGTACTGTGAGGACATTATACTGTGTGTGGGGGGAATGTTCTGTGAGGACATCATACTGTGTGTGGGGGGAATGTACTGTGAGGACATCATACTGTGTGTGGGGGAATGTACTGTGAGGACATCATACTGTGTGTGGGGGGAATGTACTGTGAGGACATCATACTGTGTGTGGGGGGGGAATGTACTGTGAGGACATCATACTGTGTGTGGGGGGAATGTACTGTGAGGACATCATACTGTGTGTGGGGGGAATGTGCTGTGAGGACATCATACTGTGTGTGGGGGGGGAATGTACTGTGAGGACATCATACTGTGTGTGGGGGGGAATGTACTGTGAGGACATCATACTGTGTGTGGGGGGGAATGTACTGTGAGGACATCATACTGTGTGTGGGGGGAATGTACTGTGAGGACATTATACTGTGTGTGGGGGGAATGTTCTGTGAGGACATCATACTGTGTGTGGGGGGAATGTACTGTGAGGACATCATACTGTGTGTGGGGGAATGTACTGTGAGGACATCATACTGTGTGTGGGGGGAATGTACTGTGAGGACATCACACTGTGTGTGGGGGGGGAATGTACTGTGAGGACATCATACTGTGTGTGGGGGGAATGTACTGTGAGGACATCATACTGTGTGTGGGGGGGGGAATGTGCTGTGAGGACATCATACTGTGTGTGTGGGGGGGGAATGTACTGTGAGGACATCATACTGTGTGTGGGGGGAATGTACTGTGAGGACATCATACTGTGTGTGGGGGGGGGGAATGTACTGTGAGGACATCATACTGTGTGTGGGGGGAATGTACTGTGGGGACATCATACTGTGTTTTTGGGGGGAAATGTACTGTGGCGACATCATACTGTGTGTGGGGGGAATGTTCTGTGAGGACATCATACTGTGTGTGGGGGGAATGTACTGTGAGGACATCATACTGTGTGTGGGGGAATGTACTGTGAGGACATCATACTGTGTGTGGGGGGAATGTACTGTGAGGACATCACACTGTGTGTGGGGGGGGAATGTACTGTGAGGACATCATACTGTGTGTGGGGGGAATGTACTGTGAGGACATCATACTGTGTGTGGGGGGGGGATGTGCTGTGAGGACATCATACTGTGTGTGTGGGGGGGGGAATGTACTGTGAGGACATCATACTGTGTGTGGGGGGAATGTACTGTGAGGACATCATACTGTGTGTGGGGGGGGGGGGGGAATGTACTGTGAGGACATCATACTGTGTGTGGGGGGAATGTACTGTGGGGACATCATACTGTGTTTTTGGGGGGAAATGTACTGTGGCGACATCATACTGTGTGTGGGGGGAATGTACTGTGAGGACATCATACTGTGTGTGGGGGGAATGTACTGTGGGGGCATTATACTGTGTGTGGGGGGAATGTACTGTCGGGGCATTATACTGTGTGTGGGGCGGAATGTACTGTGAGGACATTATATTATGTGTGGGCGGAATGTACTGTGAGGACATTATACTGTGTGTGGGGGAATGTACTGTGGGGACATCATACTGGGTGTGGGGGAATGTGCTGTGAGGACACCATACTGTGTGTGGGGGAATGTACTGTGAGGACATCATACTGTGTGTGGGGGGAATGTTCTGTGGGGGCACGATACTGTGTGTGTGGGGGAATGTACTGTGAGGACATTATACTGTGTGTGGGGGAATGTACTGTGGGGACATCATACTGGATGTGGGGGAATGTGCTGTGAGGACACCATACTGTGTGTAGGGGAATGTACTGTGAGGACATCATACTGTGTGTGGGGGGAATGTTCTGTGGGGGCACGATACTGTGTGTGGGGCGAATGTACTGTGAGGACATTTTTCCTGTGTGTGGGGGAATGTTCTGTGGTGGCATTATACTGTGTGTGGGGGGAATGTACTGTGAGGACATCATACTGGGTGTGGGGGAATGTACTGTGGGGGCATCATACTGTGTGTGGGGGAATGTACTGTGAGGACATCATACTGTGTGTGGGGGGAATATACTGTGAGGGAATCATACTGTGTGTGTGGGAAATATACTGTGAGGGAATCATACTGTGTGTGGGGGAATGTACTGTGAGGAATCATACTGTGTGGGGGGGGGGAATATACTGTGAGGACATCATACTGTGTGTGGGGGAATGTACTGTGAGGGAATCAAACTGTGTGTGGGGGAATGTACTGTGAGGACATCATACTGTGTGTGGGGGGGGAATGTACTGTGAGGACATCATACTGTGTGTGGGGGGAATATACTGTGGGGGCATTATACTGTGTGTGGGGGGAATGTACTGTGGGGGCATTATACTGTGTGTGGGGGGGAATGTACTGTGAGGACATTATATTATGTGTGGGCGGAATGTACTGTGAGGACATTATACTGTGTGTGGGGGAATGTACTGTGAGGACACCATACTGTGTGTGGGGGAATGTACTGTGAGGACATCATACTGTGTGTGGGGGGAATGTTCTGTGGGGGCACGATACTGTGTGTGGGGGGAATGTACTGTGATGACATTTTTCCTGTGTGTGGGGGAATGTTCTGTGGTGGCATTATACTGTGTGTGGGGGGAATGTACTGTGAGGACATCATACTGTGTGTGGGGGAATGCACTGTGAGGACATTATACTGTGTGTGGGGGGAATGTACTGTGAGGACATCATACTGTGTGTGGGGGAATGTACTGTGAGGACATCATACTGTGTGTGGGGGGAATGTACTGTGAGGACATCATACTGTGTGTGGGGGGAATGTACTGTGGGGGCATCATACTGTGTGTGGGGGAATGTACTGTGAGGACATCATACTGTGTGTGGGGGAATGTACTGTGGGGACATTATACTGTGTGTGGGGGAATGTTCTGTGAGGACATTATACTGTGTGTGGGGGGAATGTACTGTGAGGACATCATACTGTGTGTGGGGGGAATGTACTGTGAGGACATCATACTGTGTGTGGGGGAATGTACTGTGAAGACATCATACTGTGTGTGGGGGGAATGTACTGTGAGGGCATCATACTGTGTGTGGCGGAATGTACTGTGAGGACATCATACTGTGTGTGGGGGGGAATGTACTGTGAGGACATCATACTGTGTGTGGGGGGGAATGTACTGTGAGGACATCATACTGTGTGTGGGGGGAATGTACTGTGAGGACATTATACTGTGTGTGGGGGGAATGTTCTGTGAGGACATCATACTGTGTGTGGGGGGAATGTACTGTGAGGACATCATACTGTGTGTGGGGGAATGTACTGTGAGGACATCATACTGTGTGTGGGGGGAATGTACTGTGAGGACATCATACTGTGTGTGGGGGGGGGGAAATGTACTGTGAGGACATCATACTGTGTGTGGGGGGAATGTACTGTGAGGACATCATACTGTGTGTGGGGGGAATGTGCTGTGAGGACATCATACTGTGTGTGGGGGGGAATGTACTGTGAGGACATCATACTGTGTGTGGGGGGGAATGTACTGTGAGGACATCATACTGTGTGTGGGGGGGAATGTTCTGTGAGGACATCATACTGTGTGTGGGGGGAATGTACTGTGAGGACATTATACTGTGTGTGGGGGGAATGTTCTGTGAGGACATCATACTGTGTGTGGGGGGAATGTACTGTGAGGACATCATACTGTGTGTGGGGGAATGTACTGTGAGGACATCATACTGTGTGTGGGGGGAATGTACTGTGAGGACATCACACTGTGTGTGGGGGGGGAATGTACTGTGAGGACATCATACTGTGTGTGGGGGGAGTGTACTGTGAGGACATCATACTGTGTGTGGGGGGGGAATGTGCTGTGAGGACATCATACTGTGTGTGGGGGGGGGGAATGTACTGTGAGGACATCACACTGTGTGTGGGGGGAATGTACTGTGAGGACATCATACTGTGTGTGGGGGGAATGTACTGTGAGGACATCATACTGTGTGTGGGGGGGGGGAATGTGCTGTGAGGACATCATACTGTGTGTGTGGGGGGGGAATGTACTGTGAGGACATCATACTGTGTGTGGGGGGAATGTACTGTGAGGACATCATACTGTGTGTGGGGGGGGGGGGGAATGTACTGTGAGGACATCATACTGTGTGTGGGGGAATGTACTGTGAGGACATCATACTGTGTGTGGGGGGAATGTACTGTGAGGACATCATACTGTGTGTGGGGGGAATGTGCTGTGAGGACATCATACTGTGTGTGGGGGGGAATGTACTGTGAGGACATCATACTGTGTGTGGGGGGGAATGTACTGTGAGGACATCATACTGTGTGTGGGGGGAATGTACTGTGAGGACATCATACTGTGTGTGGGGGGAATGTACTGTGAGGACATTATACTGTGTGTGGGGGGAATGTTCTGTGAGGACATCATACTGTGTGTGGGGGGAATGTACTGTGAGGACATCATACTGTGTGTGGGGGAATGTACTGTGAGGACATCATACTGTGTGTGGGGGGAATGTACTGTGAGGACATCACACTGTGTGTGGGGGGGGAATGTACTGTGAGGACATCATACTGTGTGGGGGGGGAATGTACTGTGAGGACATCATACTGTGTGTGGGGGGGGGAATGTGCTGTGAGGACATCATACTGTGTGTGGGGGGGGGGAATGTACTGTGAGGACATCACACTGTGTGTGGGGGGAATGTACTGTGAGGACATCATACTGTGTGTGGGGGGAATGTACTGTGAGGACATCATACTGTGTGTGGGGGGGGGAATGTGCTGTGAGGACATCATACTGTGTGTGTGGGGGGGGAATGTACTGTGAGGACATCATACTGTGTGTGGGGGGAATGTACTGTGAGGACATCATACTGTGTGTGGGGGGGGGGAATGTACTGTGAGGACATCATACTGTGTGTGGGGGAATGTACTGTGAGAACATCATACTGTGTGTGGGGGAATGTACTGTGAGGACATCATACTGTGTGTGGGGGAATGTACTGTGAGGACATCACACTGTGTGTGGGGGGGGAATGTACTGTGAGGACATCATACTGTGTGTGGGGGGAATGTACTGTGAGGACATCATACTGTGTGTGGGGGGGGAATGTGCTGTGAGGACATCATACTGTGTGTGTGTGGGGGGAATGTACTGTGAGGACATCATACTGTGTGTGGGGGGAATGTACTGTGAGGACATCATACTGTGTGTGGGGGTGGGGGATGTACTGTGAGGACATCATACTGTGTGTGGGGGAATGTACTGTGAGGACATCATACTGTGTGTGGGGGAATGTACTGTGAGGACATCATACTGTGTGTGGGGGGGGAATGTACTGTGAGGACATCATACTGTGTGTGGGGGGAATGTGTCCCTGTTGCAGAGTTCTCTGCTTCCATGCTGTGCCAGTGTAGTGATGTCTGCTTTGGCCTGGTCTCTGTTCTCCCTGCTTGCAGTGTTCTTTCCCTGTGCACAGTGACAGTGACACATCATACTGTGTGTGGGGGAATGTACTGTGAGGACATCATACTGTGTGTGGGGGAATGTACTGTGAAGACATTATACTGTGTGTAGGGGGAATGTTCTGTGAGGACATCATACTGTGTGTGGGGGAATGTACTGTGAGGACATCATACTGTGTGTGGGGGGAATGTACTGTGAGGACATCATACTGTGTGTGGGGGGGGGAATGTACTGTGAGGACACCATACTGTGTGTGGGGGGGGGGAATGTACTGTGAGGACATCATACTGTGTGTGGGGGGAATGTACTGTGAGGACATCATACTGTGTGTGGGGGGAATGTACTGTGAGGACATCATACTGTGTATGGGGGAATGTACTGTGAGGACATCATACTGTGTGTGAGGGGAATGTACTATGGTGACATCATACTGTGTATGGGGGAATGTACTGTGAGGACATCATACTGTGTGTGGGGGAATGTACTGTGAAGACATTATACTGTGTGTAGGGGGAATGTTCTGTGAGGACATCATACTGTGTGTGGGGGAATGCACTGTGAGGACATCATACTGTGTGTGGGGGGAATGTACTGTGAGGACATCATACTGTGTGTGGGGGGAATGTACTGTGGGGACATCATACTGTGTGTGGGGGAATGTACTGTGAGGACATCATACTGTGTGTGAGGGGAATGTACTATGGGGACATTATACTGTGTGTGGGGGGAATGTACTGTGAGGACATCATACTGTGTGTGGGGGGGAATGTACTGTGAGGACATCATACTGTGTGTGGGGGGAATGTTCTGTGAGGACATCATACTGTGTATGGGGGAATGTACTGTGAGGACATCATACTGTGTGTGAGGGGAATGTACTATGGGGACATCATACTGTGTGTGGGGGGAATGTACTGTGAGGACATCATACTGTGTGTGGGGGGGGAATGTACTGTGAGGACATCATACTGTGTGTGGGGGGAATGTGTCCCTGTCGCAGAGTTCTCTGCTTCCATGCTGTGTCAGTGTAGTGACGTCTGCATTGGCCTGGTCTCTGTTCTCCCTGCTTGCAGTGTTCTTTCCCTGTGCACAGTGACAGTGCCCTCTGTCATCGTCTGTCAGTTCTCTTTAGACCCAGGGATGGAGCGCACTGTCACTGTGCATGACGTAGAGGGAACGATTGGGACTTCTTAGTACAGATTCTTGGTTCACATCAGTAATGTGGTGATATAGAGACGTGTGAGGACTCACTTCTGACATTTGTTCCCACTTTTCGTGTACCCCGCCATGCAGGCGCAGGACGCCCCGGTCTTTGAACGCAGATTGCAGTACGCCCCTTCTGCTTCATAACACGTCGGGTCACAATCTGAAATGAAGGACAGCAGCTCACCAGCGGCACGCCAAGAATCGCCCCCAGCACGCCTCGTCCGTGTCCTGGGGCAGGACACCATGCGGCCGGAGGCCAGGTGACGCCTATACTTGGGGGGGGCAACATGAAGTCCAGAGTATTACCGGGGGGGGCAACATGAAGTCTAGGGTATTACCCGGGGGGCAACATGAAGTCCAGGTTATTACCGGGGGGGCAACATGAAGTCCAGGGTATTACCCGGGGGGGCAACATGAAGTCCAGGGTATTACCGGGGGGGCAACATGAAGTCCAGGGTATTACCCGGGGGGGCAACATGAAGTCCAGGGTATTACCCGGGGGGGCAACATGAAGTCCAGGGTATTACCGGGGGGGCAACATGAAGTCCAGGGTATTACCCGGGGGGGCAACATGAAGTCCAGGGTATTACCGGGGGGGCAACATGAAGTCCAGGGTATTACCCGGGGGGGCAACATGAAGTCCAGGGTATTACCCGGGGGGGCAACATGAAGTCCAGGGTATTACCCGGGGGGGCAACATGAAGTCCAGGTTATTACCGGGGGGGCAACATGAAGTCCAGGGTATTACCTGGGGGGGGGCAACATGAAGTCCAGGTTATTACCGGGGGGGGCAACATGAGGTCCAGGGTATTACCCGGGGGGGGGGCAACTTGAAGTCCAGGGTATTACTTGGGGGCGGAGGGGGCAACATGAGGTCCAGGGTATCACTTGGGGGCGGGGGGGCAACATGAGGTCCAGGGTATCACTTGGGGGCAACATAAAGTCCAGGGTATCACTTGGGGGCGGGGGGGGCAACATGAAGTCCAGGGTATTGCCCGGGGGCATTTTCTCACCTCGGCAGCTGGTGACTTCGGGTACGGCGGAGCTGGAGAACTTCCCCTCCTTGCAGCTGCAGCTGGCGCTCTGATCGTCAGGTGTCGCCTCACAATTAGTTGTTTCTGCGTCACAGTAGAATCCGTCACAGATGCTGCGACCTGCAGGAAAGAGGACGATCACTACACAAGCTGCAGCAAACATCTGTCACACAGGTCAAGACAGGTCCAGAATATGAGACAGCAGAACACATCACACCACCGGACTAATTCACGTATGATGTAACAGCAGAAGAGTGAGTGCAGCTCTGGAGGTGACTGGAGGATAAGACACGATGTAACAGCAGAATAGTGACCACAGCTCTGGAGGTGAGTGGAGGATAAGACATGATGTAACAGCAGAATAGTGAGTGCAGCTCTGGAGGTGAGTGGAGGATAAGACACGATGTAACAGCAGAATAGTGACCACAGCTCTGGAGGTGAGTGGAGGATAAGACATGATGTAACAGCAGAATAGTGAGTGCAGCTCTGGAGGTGAGTGGAGGATAAGACACGATGTAACAGCAGAATAGTGACCACAGCTCTGGAGGTGAGTGGAGGATAAGACATGATGTAACAGCAGAATAGTGACTGCAGCTCTGGAGGTGAGTGGAGGATAAGACACGATGTAACAGCAGAATAGTGACTGCAGCTCTGGAGGTGACTGGAGGATAAGACACGATGTAACAGCAGAATAGTGACTGCAGCTCTGGAGGTGAGTGGAGGATAAGACACGATGTAACAGCAGAATAGTGAGTGGAGCTCTGGAGGTGAGTGGAGGATAAGGCACGATGTAACAGCAGAATAGTGACTGCAGCTCTGGAGGTGAGTGGAGGATAAGACACGATGTAACAGCAGAATAGTGACTGCAGCTCTGGAGGTGACTGGAGGATAAGACACGATGTAACAGCAGAATAGTGACTGCAGCTCTGGAGGTGAGTGGAGGATAAGACACGATGTAACAGCAGAATAGTGACTGCAGCTCTGGAGGTGAGTGGAGGATAAGACACGATGTAACAGCAGAATAGTGATTGCAGCTCTGGAGGTGAGTGGAGGATAAGACATGATGTAACAGCAGAATAGTGACTGCAGCTCTGGAGGTGAGTGGAGGATAAGACACGATGTAACAGCAGAATAGTGACTGCAGCTCTGGAGGTGACTGGAGGATAAGACACGATGTAACAGCAGAATAGTGACTGCAGCTCTGGAGGTGAGTGGAGGATAAGACACGATGTAACAGCAGAATAGTGACTGCAGCTCTGGAGGTGACTGGAGGATAAGACACGATGTAACAGCAGAATAGTGACTGCAGCTCTGGAGGTGAGTGGAGGATAAGACACGATGTAACAGCAGAATAGTGACTGCAGCTCTGGAGGTGAGTGGAGGATAAGACACGATGTAACAGCAGAATAGTGATTGCAGCTCTGGAGGTGAGTGGAGGATAAGACACGATGTAACAGCAGAATAGTGATTGCAGCTCTGGAGGTGAGTGGAGGATAAGACACGATGTAACAGCAGAATAGTGAGTGGAGCTCTGGAGGTGAGTGGAGGATAAGGCACGATGTAACAGCAGAATAGTGACTGCAGCTCTGGAGGTGAGTGGAGGATAAGACACGATGTAACAGCAGAATAGTGACTGCAGCTCTGGAGGTGACTGGAGGATAAGACACGATGTAACAGCAGAATAGTGACTGCAGCTCTGGAGGTGAGTGGAGGATAAGACACGATGTAACAGCAGAATAGTGACTGCAGCTCTGGAGGTGAGTGGAGGATAAGACACGATGTAACAGCAGAATAGTGATTGCAGCTCTGGAGGTGAGTGGAGGATAAGACATGATGTAACAGCAGAATAGTGACTGCAGCTCTGGAGGTGAGTGGAGGATAAGACACGATGTAACAGCAGAATAGTGACTGCAGCTCTGGAGGTGACTGGAGGATAAGACACGATGTAACAGCAGAATAGTGACTGCAGCTCTGGAGGTGAGTGGAGGATAAGACACGATGTAACAGCAGAATAGTGACTGCAGCTCTGGAGGTGACTGGAGGATAAGACACGATGTAACAGCAGAATAGTGACTGCAGCTCTGGAGGTGAGTGGAGGATAAGACACGATGTAACAGCAGAATAGTGACTGCAGCTCTGGAGGTGAGTGGAGGATAAGACACGATGTAACAGCAGAATAGTGACTGCAGCTCTGGAGGTGAGTGGAGGATAAGACACGATGTAACAGCAGAATAGTGACTGCAGCTCTGGAGGTGAGTGGAGGATAAGACACGATGTAACAGCAGAATAGTGATTGCAGCTCTGGAGGTGAGTGGAGGATAAGACATGATGTAACAGCAGAATAGTGAGTGCAGCTCTGGAGGTGAGTGGATGGTGATTCTCTGTGCTCGGCTGGTTGTGGTGCTGCAGTGTATACGGACACTCACCTTTATATGCTGTGAAGCTTCCGCTGAGGCTCTTGAACGCCTCGGTGACATTGGCCGCGGTCACCGCGCCGGGCGTGAACATGTTACTGACTTTGATGATGACGTCTCCGGGGCTTCGGCGGTGTCTGGTTGGAGATTTGGAAGAAACCTCCCTAAAAGAAAGAACAAATGACTGTGCTTGTGGCAGGTGTCACAGGGTGTCAGGGACAGCGGGGGGGGTGTAATGAGGGTGCATGTAGAGTATTGGGGTCAGCAGCGGGTCATACGGGGGCAGGTGATACCGCCTGCATAATATGGCAGTCGGGGTGCGAAAATCTGTTCGGGGCAGCTTTTCAGATGGTGCTGGTGGATCCCCGGAGTCTGGCAGGGTGGCTTCTCCCCCCCCGGTCTCTGGCAGGGTGGCCTCTCCCCCCGGCCCCGATGGTGGCTTCTCCCCCCCCCCCCCGGAGTCTGGCAGGGTGGCTTCTCCCCCCCCGGTCTCTGGCAGGGTGGCCTCTCCCCCCGGCCCCGATGGTGGCTTCTCCCCCCCCCCGGTCTCTGGCAGGGTGGCCTCTCCCCCCGGCCCCGATGGTGGCTTCTCCCCCCCCCCCCGGAGTCTGGCAGGGTGGCTTCTCCCCCCCCGGTCTCTGGCAGGGTGGCTTCTCCCCCCCCCCGGTCTCTGGCAGGGTGGCTTCTCCCCCCGGCCCCGATGGTGGCTTCTCCCCCCCCGGTCTCTGGCAGGGTGGCCTCTCCCCCCGGCCCCGATGGTGGCTTCTCCCCCCCCCCCCCGGTGTCTGGCAGGGTGGCTTCTCCCCCCCCGGTCTCTGGCAGGGTGGCTTCTCCCCCCGGCCCCGATGGTGGCTTCTCCCCCCCCCCCGGTCTCTGGCAGGGTGGCCTCTCCCCCCGGCCCCGATGGTGGCTACTCCCCCCCCCTGGTGTCTGGCAGGGTGGCCTCTCCCCCCGGCCCCGATGGTGGCTTCTCCCCCCCCCCCGGTGTCTGGCAGGGTGGCCTCTCCCCCCGGTCCCGGTGGTGGCTTCTCCCCCCCCACCTGGTGTCTGGCAGGGTGGCCTCTCCCCCCGGCCCCGATGGTGGCTTCTCCCCCCCCCCCGGTGTCTGGCAGGGTGGCCTCTCCCCCCGGTCCCGGTGGTGGCTTCTCCCCCCCCACCTGGTGTCTGGCAGGGTGGCCTCTCCCCCCGGTCCCGGTGGTGGCTTCTCCCCCCCCACCTGGTGTCTGGCAGGGTGGCCTCTCCCCCCGGCCCCGATGGTGGCTACTCCCCCCCCCCCCGGAGTCTGGCAGGGTGGCCTCTCCCCCCGGCCCCGATGGTGGCTTCTCCCCCCCCCCCGGTGTCTGGCAGGGTGGCCTCTCCCCCCGGTCCCGGTGGTGGCTTCTCCCCCCCCCACCTGGTGTCTGGCAGGGTGGCCTCTCCCCCCGGCCCCGATGGTGGCTTCTCCCCCCCCCGGTGTCTGGCAGGGTGGCCTCTCCCCCCGGTCCCGGTGGTGGCTTCTCCCCCCCCACCTGGTGTCTGGCAGGGTGGCCTCTCCCCCCAGCCCCGGTCGTTGGTCCCCCCCCCCCTGTCTGGTATGTTTAACCCAAAATAAGTCACTGAATGTCTTATTCCTGAGTGGAAAATTTGTCCTGTATTCACCGCGCCCATCACCCTCATTGTGCCCATCACCCTCATTGCGCCCATCACCCTCATTGTGCCCATCACCCTCACCGCGCCCATCACCCTCACCGCGCCCATCACCCTCATTGTGCCCATCACCCTCACCGCGCCCATCACCCTCTCCGCGCCCATCACCCTCATTGTGCCCATCACCCTCACCGCGCCCATCACCCTCACCGCGCCCATCACCCTCACCGCGCCCATCACCCTCACCGCGCCCATCACCCTCATTGTGCCCATCACCCTCATTGCGCCCATCACCCTCACCGCGCCCATTACCCTCATTGCGCCCATCACCCTCACCGCGCCCATCACCCTCACCGCGCCCATCACCCTCATTGTGCCCATCACCCTCACCGCACCCATCACCCTCACCGCGCCCATCACCCTCATTGTGCCCATCACCCTCATTGTGCCCATCACCCTCACCGCGCCCATCACCCTCACCGCGCCCATCACCCTCACCGTGCCCATCACCCTCACCGCGCCCATCACCCTCATTGTGCCCATCACCCTCATTGCGCCCATCACCCTCACCGCGCCCATTACCCTCATTGCGCCCATCACCCTCACCGCGCCCATCACCCTCACCGCGCCCATCACCCTCATTGTGCCCATCACCCTCACCGCACCCATCACCCTCACCGCGCCCATCACCCTCATTGTGCCCATCACCCTCATTGCGCCCATCACCCTCACTGTGTCCATCACCCTCACCGCGCCCATCACCCTCACCGCGCCCATCACCCTCATTGTGCCCAACACCCTCATTGCGCCCATCACCCTCATTGCGCCCATCACCCTCATTGCGCCCATCACCCTCATTGCGCCCATCACCCTCACCGCGTCCATCACCCTCATTGCGCCCATTACCCTCACCGCGCCCATCACCCTGACTGCGCCCATCACCCTCACCGCACCCATCACCCTCACCGCACCCATCACCCTCACCGCACCCATCACCCTGACTGCGCCCATCACCCTCACCGCGCCCATCACCCTCACCGCACCCATCACCCTCACCGCACCCATCACCCTGACTGCGCCCATCACCCTGACTGCGCCCATCACCCTCACCGCACCCATCACCCTGACTGCGCCCATCACCCTGACTGCGCCCATCACCCTCACCGCACCCATCACCCTGACTGCGCCCATCACCCTGACTGCACTCACCTCATCTCCAGCACAACTGAGCCCAGATACGAGGGGAGATGTGACAACTTATTGCTGCACTGGAGATAAAAGCAGAACAAATCACCATCCGCCATCCGACAACCAGTGGTGTGTGGTCAGCCCCGCCCTCTACATATGACACCGCCCCCCGGTGATGACATCACTGATACAATAATATGTGATCAGACATGAGACCACACCCCTTACATACAGCCCCGCCCCTGGTGATGACATCACTGATATAATGACATGAGACCACACCCCTTACATACAGCCCCGCCCCTGGTGATGACATCACTGATATAATGACATGAGACCACACCCCTTATATACAGCCCCGCCCCTGGTGATGACATCACTGATCTAATGACATGAGACCACACCCCTTATATACAGCCCCACCCCTGGTGATGACATCACTGATATAATGACATGAGACCACACCCCTTATATACAGCCCCGCCCCTGGTGATGACATCACTGATATAATGACATGAGACCACACCCCTTATATACAGCCCCGCCCCTGGTGATGACATCACTGATCTAATGACATGAGACCACACCCCTTATATACAGCCCCGCCCCTGGTGATGACATCACTGATATAATGACATGAGACCACACCCCTTATATACAGCCCCGCCCCTGGTGATGACATCACTGATCTAATGACATGAGACCACACCCCTTATATACAGCCCCGCCCCTGGTGATGACATCACTGATATAATGACATGAGACCACACCCCTTACATACAGCCCCGCCCCTGGTGATGACATCACTGATATGATGACATGAGACCACACCCCTTATATACAGCCCCACCCCTGGTGCTGACATCACTGATATAATTACATGAGACCACACCCCTTACATACAGCCCCACCCCTGGTGCTGACATCACTGATATAATGACATGAGACCACACCCCTTACATACAGCCCCACCCCTGGTGCTGACATCACTGATATAATTACATGAGACCACACCCCTTACATACAGCCCCACCCCTGGTGCTGACATCACTGATATAATGACATGAGACCACACCCCTTACATACAGCCCCGCCCCTGGTGCTGACATCACTGATATAATGACATGAGACCACACCCCTTACATACAGCCCCGCCCCTGGTGCTGACATCACTGATCTAATGACATGAGACCACACCCCTTATATACAGCCCCGCCCCTGGTGATGACATCACTGATATAATGACATGAGACCACACCCCTTACATACAGCCCCACCCCTGGTGCTGACATCACTGATATAATGACATGAGACCACACCCCTTACATACAGCCCCGCCCCTGGTGATGACATCACTGATATAATGACATGAGACCACACCCCTTATATACAGCCCCGCCCCTGGTGATGACATCACTGATCTAATGACATGAGACCACACCCCTTACATACAGCCCCGCCCCTGGTGATGACATCACTGATCTAATGACATGAGACCACACCCCTTATATACAGCCCCGCCCCTGGTGCTGACATCACTGATCTAATGACATGAGACCACACCCCTTACATACAGCCCCGCCCCTGGTGCTGACATCACTGATCTAATGACATGAGACCACACCCCTTATATACAGCCCCGCCCCTGGTGCTGACATCACTGATATAATTACATGAGACCACACCCCTTACATACAGCCCCACCCCTGGTGCTGACATCACTGATATAATGACATGAGACCACACCCCTTACATACAGCCCCGCCCCTGGTGCTGACATCACTGATATAATTACATGAGACCACACCCCTTACATACAGCCCCACCCCTGGTGCTGACATCACTGATATAATGACATGAGACCACACCCCTTACATACAGCCCCGCCCCTGGTGCTGACATCACTGATATAATGACATGAGACCACACCCCTTACATACAGCCCCGCCCCTGGTGCTGACATCACTGATATAATGACATGAGACCACACCCCTTACATACAGCCCCGCCCCTGGTGCTGACATCACTGATATAATGACATGAGACCACACCCCTTACATACAGCCCCACCCCTGGTGATCTCACCTCTTTGGTCACTTTTTCGTGTATTGCGGTGTATTCCGGCGTTTGCGGCTCCGGCTTGAACGTTTGTCCGGTTATAGTGAGTTCACCATAGAAGCTTTCACCTGGAGGAGGAGACGTCGGACGTTATCACACAAGATGCTCCGATACCGGCGCCAATCCAAGCTCCAGGCCAGTAATTACCGAGAAATTCAGATTACCGCACCAGTACGTGCAAACAATTGATCTTTTTACATTGAGATAAAACAAAGATAAAATTGCGAGGACAACGCATTTCAGCATAAAATCTATCTAGCCTTCATCAGGTCCATAAACCATCGTCCACTGGTGCCCTGCAGAGTGACAGCTGGGGCCCAGCACATCTGCTCCAAGTCCATTGTGAGATGCTCCTACTGCTTTAATCCCTCCCCATGGTTCCTGCTTTGTGGCCCCTGCTCTCCCCATGGTTCCTGCTTTGTGGCCCCTGCTCTCCCCATGGTTCCTGCTTTGTGGCCCCTGCTCTCCCCATGGTTCCTGCTTTGTGGCCTCTGCTCTCCCCATGGCTCTTGCTCTTCCCCGTGTCCTGCTGCTCTCCACTTTGGCCTGCTGCTCTCCCCGTATCCTGCTGCTCGCTCTCCCCCGTAACCTGCTGCTCTCCCCCATGTTCTGCTGCTCTCCCCCGTGTCCTGCTCTCCCCCGGGGACTCCTGTTCTCCCCCGTGTCCTGCTGCTCTTCCAGGGACACCTGTTCTCCCCCGTGTCCTGCTGCTCTCCCCCGTATCCTGCTGCTCGCTTTCCCCCATATCCTGCTGCTCTCCTCCGTGTCCTGCTGCTCTCCCCCGTGTCCTGCTGCTCTCTTCCGTGTCCTGCTGCTCTTCCCGGGGCTCCTGCTCTCCCCCGGGGACGCCTGTTCTCCCCCGTGTCCTGCTGCTCTTCCCCGTGTCCTGCTGCTCTCCCCCGTGTCCTGCTGCTCTCCCCCGTGTCCTGCTGCTCTCCCCCGTGTCCAGCTGCTCTCCCCCGTGTCCAGCTGCTCTCCCCCGTATCATGCTGCTCTCCCCCGTATCATGCTGCTCTCCCCCGTGTCCTGCTGCTCTCCCCCGTGTCCTGCTGCTCTCCCCCGTGTCCTGCTGCTCTTCCTGGGGCTCCTGCTCTCCCCCGGGGACTCCTGTTCTCCCCCGTGTCCTGCTGCTCTCCCTCGTGTCCTGCTGCTCTCCCCCTTTGTCCTGCTGCTCTCCCCCTTTGTCCTGCTGCTCTCCCCCTTTGTCCTGCTGCTCTCCCCCTTTGTCCTGCTGCTCTCCCCCTTTGTCCTGCTGCTCTCCCCCTTTGTCCTGCTGCTCTCCCCCTTTGTCCTACTGCTCTCCCCCTTTGTCCTACTGCTCTCCCCCTTTGTCCTACTGCTCTCCCCGGGGACTCCTGTTCTCCCCCGTGTCCTGCTGCTCTCCCTCGTGTTCTGCTGCTCTCCCCCTTTGTCCTGCTGCTCTCCCCCTTTTTCCTACTGCTCTCCCCCTTTGTCCTGCTGCTCTCCCCCTTTTTCCTACTGCTCTACCCCTTTGTCCTGCTGCTCTCCCCCATGTCCTGCTGCTTTCCCCTTTGTCCTCCTGCTTTCCCTCGTGTTCTGCAGCTCTCTCCTTTGGCCTGCTGCTCTCCCCCTTTGTCCTACTGCTCTCCCCGGGGCTCCTGCTCTCCCTCGTGTCCTGCTGCTCTCCCCTTTGTCCTGCTGCTCTCCCCTTTGTCCTGCTGCTCTCCCCATGGCTCCTGCTCCCCCCGTGTCCTGCTGCTCTCCCCCATGTCCTGCTGCTCTCCCCCGTGTCCTGCTGCTCTCCCCGGGCTCCTGCTCTCCCCCATGTCCTGCTGCTCTCCCCCATGTCCTGCTACTCTCCCCGGGCTCCTGCTCTCCCCCATGTCCTGCTGCTCTCCCCCATGTCCTGCTACTCTCCCCGGGCTCCTGCTCTCCCCCATGTCCTGCTACTCTCTCCGGGCTCCTGCTCTCCCCCATGTCCTGCTACTCTCCCCGGGCTCCTGCTCTCCCCGGGCTCCTGCTCTCCCCCATGTCCTGCTGCTCTCCCCCATGTCCTGCTGCTCTCCCCCATGTCCTGCTGCTCTCCCCCATGTCCTGCTGCTCTCCCCCGTGTCCTGCTGCTCTCCCCGGAGCTCCTGCTCCCCCCATGTCCTGCTGCTCTACCCGGGCTCCTGCTCTCCCCCGTGTCCTGCTGCTCTCCCCCGTGTTCTGCTAATCTCCCCGGGCTCCTGCTCTCCCCCATGTCCTGCTGCTCTCCCCCATGTCCTGCTACTCTCCCCGGGCTCCTGCTCTCCCCCATGTCCTGCTGCTCTCCCCCATGTCCTGCTGCTCTCCCCCATGTCCTGCTGCTCTCCCCCGTGTCCTGCTGCTCTCCCCGGAGCTCCTGCTCCCCCCATGTCCGGCTGCTCTACCCGGGCTCCTGCTCTCCCCCGTGTCCTGCTGCTCTCCCCCGTGTTCTGCTACTCTCCCCGGGCTCCTGCTCTCCCCCATGTCCTGCTGCTCTCCCCCATGTCCTGCTACTCTCCCCGGGCTCCTGCTCTCCCCCATGTCCTGCTGCTCTCCCCCATGTCCTGCTGCTCTCCCCCGTGTCCTGCTGCTCTCCCCCGTGTCCTGCTGCTCTCCCCCGTGTCCTGCTGCTCTCCCCCGTGTCCTGCTGCTCTCCCCCGTGTCCTGCTGCTCTCCCCGGAGCTCCTGCTCCCCCCATGTCCTGCTGCTCTACCCGGGATCCTGCTCTCCCCCGTGTCCTGCTGCTCTCCCCCGTGTCCTGCTACTCTCCCCGGGCTCCTGCTCTCCCCCATGTCCTGCTGATCTCCCCCATGTCCTGCTACTCTCCCCGGGCTCCTGCTCTCCCCCATGTCCTGCTGCTCTCCCCCATGTCCTGCTACTCTCCCCGGGCTCCTGCTCTCCCCCATGTCCTGCTACTCTCCCTGGGCTCCTGCTCTCCCCCATGTCCTGCTGCTCTCCCCCGTGTCCCGCTGCTCTCCCCGGGCTCCTGCTCTCCTCCATGTCCTGCTGCTCTTCCCTGTGTCCTGCTGCTCTCCCCCGTGTCCTGCTGCTCTCCCCGGAGCTCCTGCTCTCCTCCGTGTCCTGCTGCTCTCCCCCGTGTCCTGCTGCTCTCCCCCGTGTCCTGCTGCTCTCCCCCGTGTCCTGCTGCTCTCCCCCGTGTCCTGCTGCTCTCCCCATGTCCTGCTGCTCTCCCCATGTCCTGCTGCTCTACCAGGGCTCCTGCTCTCCCCCGTGTCCTGCTGCTCTCCCCCGTGTCCTGCTGCTCTCCCCCGTGTCCTGCTGCTCTTCCCCGGGGCTCCTGCTCTTCCCCGTGTCCTGCTGCTCTCCCCCGTGTCCCGCTGCTCTCCCCGGAGCTCCTGCTACCCCCATGTCCTGCTGCTCTCCCCGGGCTCCTGCTCTCCCCCGTGTCCTGCTGCTCTCCCCCGTGTCCTGCTGCTCTTCCCCGGGGCTCCTGCTCTTCCCCGTGTCCTGCTGCTCTTCCCCGGGGCTCCTGCTCTTCCCCGTGTCCTGCTGCTCTCCCCCGTGTCCTGCTGCTCTCCCCGGAGCTCCTGCTCCCCCCATGTCCTGCTGCTCTCCCCGGAGCTCCTGCTCTCCCCCGTGTCCTGCTGCTCTCCCCCGTGTCCTGCTGCTCTCCCCCGTGTCCTGCTGCTCTCCCCCGTGTTTTGCTGCTCTCCGTGTATGCTCTGGGGATATATAACCTGTGGCTCGTGGTGTGGCTCCTCACCTCCGCTGCAGCTCTTCTCCTCTGGGTTGTAGTGGTAGTTGAGTGGGCACCGGCACTCGTATGTGTTGTGGAGCTGGATGCAGGTGGAGCCGTTCACACAGGCAGCAGGTGAGCAGATCTTGGGCTCTGCGGACAGAGGGACAGGTGAGGGGCGGAGACCCCAGAAAATGAAACGTTCTGGGGGTCTTCCAGATCTCTGCTGGCTCCAGTGAATGGGAATAAGTGAGGATTATACGGACACAATGAAATCTCCCAACAGCTGGAATGTTTCCATTCACTGACGAGACTGCATGGAACAAGCCGCTATAGGGCAGTATTCACACCTGCGCCGGTGACGCCCCCCAAACCTCTATAATGGGTGGGTTCTATTGTTTGCTTGTAGTTTTGGGATGGTGGAAGGGCGCGGGGGGCAGAATTGCAGTGTGATCCAGTGTTGGAATCCACCACAGAGGCGCCAGGTCCAGGAGTGAGAGAAAGTGACACGTGGCGCAGTCACCCTGGCGGCCAGCGGTGATAACATGGGGGGGGGGGGAGTCATACTTACTGGATGTGGTGAGACCACCTGCCATGGTGGTCACTGGCTCCATCTTTGTTGTGGTGACATTGGGGTCGTTTGTCTGCACTGTTTGCGGTGATCCCGTATCTGGCGCTTCCGTTGATGCCGTATCTGGTGATCCCGTATCTGGCGCTTCCGTTGATGCCGTATCTGGTGATCCCGTATCTGGCGCTTCCGTCGATGCCGTATCTGGTGATCCCGTATCTTCTGTCACTGCCGTATCTGGTGATCCAGTATTTGGCGCTTCCGTTGATGCCGTATCTGGTGATCCCGTATCTGGCGCTTCCGTTGATGCCGTATCTGGTGATCCCGTATTTGGCGCTTCCGTTGATGGCGCATCTGGTGATTCTGTGCTTGGTGCAGCTGTGGAAGCTGCGTTCACTGTGGATGGACGACATTAATACAAATGATGATGATGATGCACCGCCGGCACAAAGCCCCCGCACTGCCGGAACAAAGCCCCCGCACCGCCGGCACAAAGCCCCCGCACCGCTGGCAGCAGGATGTGTCTGGATTTTCTGACGCACGAGAATTCCTGTAATCCGGATTTCGATATGTCAAATAAATCTGTAATCCGAGCAGACGGATCCAGCATCCGGATATCCGGGAAAGCTATAATCCAGCAGATTGGGATTATTCCCTCCAGATTGCAGGAATTTATACTAGAAATATAAGAGCATAAAATGCCTAGATTAAAGGCAGCAGACATCTCCACAACGGGGAGGTGTGAGAGGCCGAGTGTGCGGAGGACAGGGGGGGAGTAAGGGGCCGAGTGTGCGGAGGACAGGGGGGAATAAGGGACCGAGTGTGCGGAGGACAGGGGGGAATAAGGGACCGAGTGTGCGGAGGACAGGGGGGAATAAGGGACCGAGTGTGCGGAGGACAGGGGGGAATAAGGGGCCGAGTGTGCGGAGGACAGGGGGAATAAGGGGCCGAGTGTGCGGAGGATAGGGGGGAGTGTCACAAACCACCGGGGGGTCACTCAGAAATCCCCCGCGCTGGCTACCAGTACGTCACAATCGGGGGGTAACAAGTGGGGGTCACCCCTACTTTATACCTCCCGACCGACAGACAGAGCACGTGACGCGCTCTCTAGCGCCCCTCTTATAGTCAGGCCAATTATGGAATTGCCCGACAATAAGCAAGGAGGCCGCTATACTACTTATGCCGATTATTGAAGGGTCCCCGGTGAGAGTAAGGTATATATTCCCCCGACCTCCGCGGGCGGAATATATAAAATCTCCCCGAATCTCACTGGCCTCCCCACAATAATCCTTGGCACAACTCGCTGCCACCAACCGCTTCACGGTAACTATTAGCCGAACACACAGACGTGGGATTCAAGATCGAGATAACAGAACAGCCCAAGATTAATTATATAATTTAATCGCCTAAAGCACACTAGAAACTACAATATATACAATAGGGAATCTACAGAATATACATATGTCAGAGTACAGTTACAATCAAAGCATGGGTTACAAACAGGTATGCAATTCAATCAGTTACCTTGTGCGTCTGGCCACAGGGGGGCGCTGTAGACCAGGTTTCCAGGAACTCCCACAGATGTTTCCTACACGTGCCCCCAGCGAAAGAACACTGGAAAATGGCCGAAGTAGGGTTATCAACCTGGGCAAATCCAGGTCCCCTCCTACCTTAGTGACCTCACAGGGAAGCACTGCCACTCCCCCTGCATGGATCAGAATTATCCAGCAAAGGGGATATTGGCCATAACTTTGCCTGGGAGCGTCGTAGGCGGACGCCAATGCTCTCATTGTGACAGTTATGAATTTAGCTACAGAACGAGGGGACTCATGACCTGTCTGCCAGTTCCCCATTGGCTGATATCACGCCTGGGGCATTTCCCAATGTCCTGTTCCCATAAAAAGGGGGTGCCGGCATCGTCCACATGCGGAGACACCATTTTTATGGTTGCCATATTTATCGGAAATATGGCTTGCGAGATATGAACCATTTTTTACTGGAGTCGTTCTGTCTGGCTATTTCCATAGCCTTGCTAACTAGCTAGCAGCTCCTACTACAGGGTGACGGCAGGGAGTCATCCTGTGTCCATTGTCCTAAAGCCACCTAATTTCCATATCACAGGACATGGCCATGGATTTGTTGCTAAACCAGTTGTGTGAAGGGAAGGGGGTAGTGACACCAGGAGAGGGCTTCCTGACATGACTTGAATGTCATGATTTATCGTCATATCTCCGGATTTACCTCACAGGAGTAAGGGGCCGAGTGTGCGGAGGATAGGGGGGCGTAGGGGCCGAGTGTGCGGAGGACAGGGGGGAATAAGGGACCGAGTGTGCAGAGGACAGGGGGGAATAAGGGGCCGAGTGTGCGGAGGACAGGGGGGAATAAGGGACCGAGTGTGCAGAGGACAGGGGGGAATAAGGGGCCGAGTGTGCGGAGGACAGGGGGGAATAAGGGGCCGAGTGTGCGGAGGACAGGGGGGAATAAGGGGCCGAGTGTGCGGAGGACAGGGGGGAATAAGGGGCCGAGTGTGCTGAGGACAGGGGGGAATAAGGGGCCGAGTGTGCGGAGGACAGGGGGGAATAAGGGGCCGAGTGTGCGGAGGACAGGGGGGAATAAGGGGCCGAGTGTGCGGAGGACAGGGGGGAATAAGGGGCCGAGTGTGTGGAGGACAGGGGGGAATAAGGGGCAGAGTGTGCGGAGGATAGGGGGGAGTAGGGGCCGAGTGTGCGGAGGACGGTGGTAGTGAGGGGCCGAGTGTGCGGAGGATGATGGTAGTGAGGGGCCGAGTGTGCGGAGGACGATGGTAGTGAGGGGCCGAGTGTGCGGAGGACGGTGGTGGTGAGGGGCCGAGTGTGCAGAGGACAGGGGGGAGTAAAGGGCCGAGTGTGCAGAGGACATGGGGGAGTAAAGGGCCAAGTGTGCGGAGGATAGGGGGGAGTAAGGGGCCAAGTGTGCGGAGGATAGGGGGGAGTAAGGGGCCAAGTGTGCGGAGGACGGTGGTAGTGAGGGGCTGAGTGTGCAGAGGACAGGGAGAGTAAGGGGCCGAGTGTGCGGAGGATAGTGGGGAGTAAGGGGCCGAGTGTACGGAGGATAGGGGGGGAGTAAGGGGCCGAGTGTGCAGAGGACGGTAGTAGTGAGGGGCCGAGTGTGCGGAGGACGGTGGTAGTGAGGGGTCGATGTGCGGAGGACGGTGGTGGTGAGGGGCCGAGTGTGCAGAGGACGGTTGTAGTGAGGGGCCGAGTGTGCAGAGGACTGTGGTAGTGAGGGGTCGAGTGTGCGGAGGACGGTGTTAATGAGGGGCTGATTGTGCCGAGGACGGTGGTAGTGAGGGGCGGATGATGGTGGTAGTCAGGAGTGGAGTGTGCGGAGGACGGTAGTAGTGAGGGGCGGAGGACGATGTTAGTCAGTAGTGGAGTGTGCGGAGGACGGGGGTAATGAGGGGCGGAGGACATTGGTAGTGAGGGAAGAAGTGTGCGGAGGACAGTGGTAGTGAGGGGCGGAGAACGGTGGTAGTGAGGGGTCGAGTGTGTGGAGGACGGTGGTAGTGAGGGGCTGAGTGTGCGGAGGACGGTGGTAGTGAGGGGCGGATGACGGTGGTAGTCAGGAGTGGAGGGTGCAGATGATGGTGGTAGTGAGGGGCGGAGGACGGTGGTAGTGAGGGATGGAGTGTGTGGAGGACAGTGGTAGTGAGGGGAGGAGAACGGTGGTAGTGAGGGGTTGAGTGTGCGGAGGACGGTGGTAGTGAGGGACAGAGGATGGTGGTAGTGAGGGGTCGAGTGTGCGGAGGACGATGGTAGTGAGGGGCAGAGGACGGTGGTAGTGAGGGGTCGGGTGTGCGGAGAATGGTGGTAGTGAGGGGTCGAGTGTGTGGAGGACGATGGTAGTGAGGGGTAGAGGATGGTGGTAGTGAGGGGTCGGGTGTGCGGAGAACGGTGGTAGTGAGGGGTCGAGTGTGCGGAGGACGATGGTAGTGAGGGGCAGAGGACGGTGGTAGTGAGGGGCGGAGGACGGTGTTAGTCAGTAGTGGAGTGTGCGGAGGACGGTGGTAGTGAGGGGTGGGATGTGCGGAGGACGGTGGTAGTGAGGGGCGGAGGACGGTGTTAGTCAGTAGTGGAGTGTGCGGAGGACGGTGGTAGTGAGGAGTGGGATGTGCGGAGAACGGTGGTAGTGAGGGGCGGAGGACGGTGGTAGTGAGGGGCTGAGTGAGCGGAGGACGGTGGTAGTGAGGGGCAGAGGACGGTGGTAGTGTCAAGGGAGGAATTTGGTTGAAGACTGCTAATGGAGCCTTCGTTTGGGATATCCAGAGACGGTGCCGTATTAGCTGTATATCAGTGCCAATATATCAATGTATATTATTATTATTATTATTATTATTTATTATTATAGCGCCATTTATTCCATGGCGCTTTACAAGTGAAAGAGGGTATACGTACAACAATCATTAACAGTACAAAACAGACTGGTATAGGAGGAGAGAGGACCCTGCCCATGAGGGCTCATAGTCTACAGGAGGAGAGAGGTCTCTGCCCGCGAGGGCTCACAGTCTACAGGGAATGGGTGATGGTACAATAGGTGAGGACAGAGCTGGTTGCGCAGTGGTCTACTGGGCTGAGGGCTATTGTAGGTTGTAGGCTTGTTGGAAGACAAAGAACACACACATGCTCTCTTTTCAGCCAGCGTCATCAACTGACTCTGTATTCTATTGTTCCAGCATTAAACACATCACTTCAGCCTGAAAGATATTTACAAAAACGTTTCCATTTGCTCACACATACTGATAAAGAATAATTAGGGGGGAGTGCGTATGGGCAGCATTGGGAGAACGCATGAGATCATACATCATCCCAAATAATACACTTTGAAGACGGTAAGAGACAATGAGATTCTGTAGGAGTGATACATGGGAGTATGGGATCACCCGCCTCATCCCACAAATACTACATTCCTTCTCCTGTGAATTTTACTGATAAGGCTCCCAATTAACTTAATGAATATCTCCTTTGTTCATTTATACTTTGGCTAACTTTTTCCAATATACAGCTTAGAATTATATTATGGGTCCATGCGATGGCTACATAGACAGACAGATAATTATGCATCTACAGCTACATTTTGATTATTTACATACACAGATATTCTCATTACGTTTGAACAAGCAAGCTATAGCTTAGTGCCACCTCCACAGTAGTGAGGGGTCGAGTGTGCAGAGAATGGTGGTAGTGAGGGGCGGAGGACGGTGGTAGTGAGGGGTCGAGTGTGCAGAGAATGGTGGTAGTGAGGGGCGGAGGACGGTGGTAGTGAGGGGTCGAGTGTGCAGAGAATGGTGGTAGTGAGGGGCGGAGGACGGTGGTAGTGAGGGGTCGAGTGTGCAGAAAATGGTGGTAGTGAGGGGCGGAGGACGGTGGTAGTGAGGGGTCGAGTGTGCAGAGAATGGTGGTAGTGAGGGGCGGAGGACGGTGGTAGTGAGGGGTCGAGTGTGCAGAAAATGGTGGTAGTGAGGGGCGGAGGACGGTGGTAGTGAGGGGTCGAGTGTGCAGAGAATGGTGGTAGTGAGGGGCGGAGGACGGTGGTAGTGAGGGGTCGAGTGTGCAGAAAATGGTGGTAGTGAGGGGCGGAGGACGGTGGTAGTGAGGGGTCGAGTGTGCAGAGAATGGTGGTAGTGAGGGGCGGAGGACGGTGGTAGTGAGGGGTCGAGTGTGCAGAAAATGGTGGTAGTGAGGGGCGGAGGACGGTGGTAGTGAGGGGTCGAGTGTGCAGAGAATGGTGGTAGTGAGGGGCGGAGGACGGTGGTAGTGAGGGGTCGAGTGTGCAGAAAATGGTGGTAGTGAGGGGCGGAGGACGGTGGTAGTGAGGGGTCGAGTGTGCAGAGAATGGTGGTAGTGAGGGGCGGAGGACGGTGGTAGTGAGGGGTCGAGTGTGCAGAAAATGGTGGTAGTGAGGGGCGGAGGACGGTGGTAGTGAGGGGTCGAGTGTGCAGAGAATGGTGGTAGTGAGGGGCGGAGGACGGTGGTAGTGAGGGGTCGAGTGTGCAGAAAATGGTGGTAGTGAGGGGCGGAGGACGGTGGTAGTGAGGGGTCGAGTGTGCAGAGAATGGTGGTAGTGAGGGGCGGAGGACGGTGGTAGTGAGGGGTCGAGTGTGCAGAAAATGGTGGTAGTGAGGGGCGGAGGACGGTGGTAGTGAGGGGTCGAGTGTGCAGAGAATGGTGGTAGTGAGGGGCGGAGGACGGTGGTAGTGAGGGGCGGAGGACGGTGGTAGTGAGGGGTCGAGTGTGCAGAGAATGGTGGTAGTGAGGGGCAGAGGACGGTGGTAGTGAGGGGTCGAGTGTGCAGAGAATGGTGGTAGTGAGGGGCGGAGGACGGTGGTAGTGAGGGGTCGAGTGTGCAGAAAATGGTGGTAGTGAGGGGCGGAGGACGGTGGTAGTGAGGGGCTGAGTGAGCGGAGGACGGTGGTAGTGAGGGGCAGAGGACGGTAGTAGTGAGGGGTCGGGGTGTGCAGAGAATGGTGGTAGTGAGGGGCTGAGTGAGCGGAGGACGGTGGTAGTGAGGGGCAGAGGACGGTGGTAGTGAGGGGTCGAGTGTGCAGAGAATGGTGGTAGTGAGGGGCTGAGTGAGCGGAGGACGGTGGTAGTGAGGGGCAGAGGACGGTGGTAGTGAGGGGTCGAGTGTGCAGAGAATGGTGGTAGTGAGGGGCTGAGTGAGCGGAGGACGGTGGTAGTGAGGGGCAGAGGACGGTGGTAGTGAGGGGTCGAGTGTGCAGAGAATGGTGGTAGTGAGGGGCAGAGGACGGTGGTAGTGAGGGGTCGAGTGTGCAGAGAACGGTGGTAGTGAGGGGTCGAGTGTGCAGAGAATGGTGGTAGTGAGGGGCAGAGGACGGTGGTAGTGAGGGGCAGAGGACGGTGGTAGTGAGGGGTCGAGTGTGCGGAGGACGATGGTAGTGAGGGGCAGAGGACGGTGGTAGTGAGGGGTCGAGTGTGCAGAGAATGGTGGTAGTGAGGGGTGGATGATGGTGGTAGTCAGGAGTGGAGTGTGCGGAGGACGGTGTGTAACGCCTGCCTGGATCCACAGACTCAGAGGGGCTGTAATGGACAGGCTATAGGGAAGCCACTTGCCAAGCAGGACCCCCATAACCCTGAAACCCTTTAACCCCTATACAGGGATTTGGAATTACACAGGGCCCTGGTGATCACTACCTGTGGAAGGCTGCAGTCCGATGAGAGTAGTCGTCAGGCAGGGTCAAACCAGGAATAGCAGAACAGGGACAGAATCGTCAGGCAAGGACGTAATCAGAAAACGTAGCAGAGGTCAAATCCGGATCAGGCAGCGAGGTACAAAAACAGCAGCAGAAGGGTAGTCAGAAAACACGCACACAACATCACAGGGCGAAACAGGAGCCAGAATTCTCAGAACTATCTCTGGCGGAGGTCAGCAGACAGGAGGGGAATTAAAAAGGGTGTGGTGTCTTCCCATAGGCTGTAGCTGAATGATAGTACCTCAGCTGGGAGACACACGCCACCTACAGTCAGCCAGTGGCACTGCAGATCCCCAGGAAACCCAGACCAGTGGATGAGCAGAGCCTGCGCCCACCGGCACCGCTGGCATCGACTTCTCTCCCATCACCAGCACCATCCACGGCAGGAACACGGCGTCGCCTGGCGATCGAAGCAGAAGTCGATGGAACAGACTCCGGTGGTGACGTAACACGGTGGTAGTGAGGGGCTGAGTGTGAGGAAGACGGTGGTAGTGAGGGGTGGGATGTGCGGATAACGGTGGTAGTGAGGGGTGGAGGATGGTGGTAGTCAGGAGTGGAGTGTGCGGAGGACGGTGGTGGTGAGGGGCGGAGGACGGTGGTAGTGAGGGGCTGAGTGTGCGGAGGACAGTGGTAGTGAGGGGTGGGATGTGCGGAGAACGGTGGTAGTGAGGGGCGGAGGACGGTGGTAGTGAGGGGCTGAGTGAGCGGAGGACGGTGGTAGTGAGGGGCGGAGGATGGTGGTAGGAGTGGAGTGTGCAGAGGATGGTGGTAGTAAGGGGCTGAGTGTGCAGAGGACGGTGGTGGTGAGGGGCAGAGGACGGTGGTAGTGAGGTGTCGAGTGTGCGGACGACGGTGGTAGTGAGGGGCCGAGTGTGCGGAGGACGGTGGTAGTCAGGAGTGGAGTGTGTGGAGGACGGTGGTAGTGAGGGGCTGAGTGTGCGGAGGACAGTGGTAGTGAGGGGTTGAGTGTGCGGAGGACGGTGGTGGTGAGGGGCGGAGGATGGTGTTAGTGAGGGGCCGAGTGTGCGGAGGACGGTGGTGGTGAGGGGCGGAGGATGGTGTTAGTGAGGGGCCGAGTGTGCGGAGGACGGTGGTAGTGAGGGGCCGAGTGTGCGGAGGACGGTGGTAGTGAGGGGTTGAGTGTGCGGAGGACGGTGGTAGTGAGGGGTTGAGTGTGCGGAGGACAGTGGTAGTGAGGGGCGGATGACGATGGTAGTCAGGAGTGGAGGATACCGGATACGTGGTGACGTTGGTCTCTTCCGGGCGCTCGTCTTATCGTGCTGACTTTGCCCTGATGATATACATTGCAGCCATAAAGATGTGAATTGACGTCATTGCGTGTGATCATTGACCCCGGAGGCCGTCACAGCCGCCATCTTTTATCCTTCATCTATTATAATAACATGAGCGCTCCTCCACCTGCTGTGTGTGAACTGTATTAATACTCCATGCACATCCAGAGCTGCACTCACAGTGCTGCACTCACACCTCGCTGCTGCTCACTGCAGGTTGGGTTCTTCTCTGCGTATTGATAACCCTAATCTCATATAGAATATAAAGATCTACATGTCAGTGCCGTGTGTGGTGCCCCTGAGGCTTCAGTCGCCACAGGCTATTGCATCTGACTTAAGGTGCAGTACTCATCCCGGGTAAGGAAGAGGTTAACCACTGGTTTTCAGTTACACGACACACACAGCTGAGATGCTTTCCCACTGGAACTGGGCAAGAGGTGGTCACCAACAACGGAACTTCCCCAGCACTAGTGAGTCATCAGGAAGGTGGGGGCAGCACAGGGGAAGTGAGAGAACACACAGTTTTTACCTCAAAATAGTCTGAGACTCAGAACAACATGGTCGCTGTGGAGAGTGCTTAAGAGCTTCCACAGTTAGGACCGGGCAGACTGGAAGGAGCAGGAGATGACAGTGGAGGAGCTGGCTGACCGGTAGCTCCTGTGGGACGTGGGAGGAACACGGTTGCTGAGAGGAGAGCTTCATTGCTCCCTTGGAACCGGCGCTGTTCAGGGTGCAGAGCCCTAGTGTGGAACATACTCTACATTGGAGCACCAGAATCTGCCAAACAGGGGGATTCCACGTCCCTCTGGCCACCACAAGATCCCGCAGCACAGTGGCACATAGGGTCAAGAGTCGTGATTGCAGTCAGGCCCCACAGCGGATCCGCGCCACCTGCACACGGGACAGGAACTTTAACACCACACCCGGGTCCCCAAGCACTTCAGGTCACGAGGATCCACGCTAAAAAGCACAAGGAGGAAGGGCCTACAGACCACCACAGCGGCTCTGACCTTTGACGTACCCGGGATTGGCTGGAGCTCAGTCGCAGCGGAGACCGGTGCCTCCGGGCTGTGAGTAAAGACCTGGAACCGCAACTTCTGAGTCACTCCTTCATTGCCGTCGTCATCACCCCATGCTCCGGCGCCAACGTCCACTACCCCCTCCATCATCCTCCCTGGGGCCTAGCGTCACCTGCGGGAAGCTGAACTATCCGAGCTGCGACACCATCCGCCCCGGAGGACAGCGACCGCAGCTAATCCCTGACTGCACTCCGCAGGTGGTGTCACGAGACAACGCCCAACATCCTCCTCTCACCATCCTTCTCCTTTTATTGTACACCTCGGGGCCACGAAGCCGGGCAGGGCCACCCGTGACAGCCCAGACCCGACATCACCGGCCCGGAGACGGGTATATATAACCCCTTGCTCCGTGGGTGCTACACCGTGCATCATGGGATGCGGTCAGCGGGATGTCTGACAGTGCAGCATTATGAATGCAGCTCTGGATGTGACTATGATGACACTGCTTATTATATGTGAGGAGAGCGATCACCATTTATCTGCTATCATGGGTCCTGGCTCTCGGGCGTCACTATGGTGGGCGCAGGGGTGCGCACTTGGGCCCTAGACCCTAGAGGGGTCCAGAAGATTCCGTTGGACCCATATAATCAGACCAGTTCTATTAAAGACCGGTTCTAGTCGGGGCCCATGATCCGCAGCTCCAATCACACCACAAGCAGCGGCGGCCGCTGCCCATCACTGCTAAACATCGATGCAGCTTTATAATAATCTCACGAGTGATTACATCACTTGTTATACGGGCATGGGTCATCTCCGCTAGAACCAGGGCCGCTCTAACCCCCGTAAGACCCCCGATTATACATCAGCTCTGCCCCCGAGGCCTGTAAGACTCCCGATAATACGTCAGCTCTGCCCCCCGGGGCTGTAAGACCCCCGATAATACGTCAGCTCTGCCCCCGAGGCCTGTAAGACTCCCGATAATACGTCAGCTCTGCCCCCGAGGCCTGTAAGACCCCTGATAATACGTCAGCTCTGCCCCTGGGGCTGTAAGACCCCCCATAATACATCAGCTCTGCCCCCGGGGCTGTAAGACCCCCCATAATACATCAGCTCTGCCCCCCGGGGCTGTAAAATCCCCGATAATACGTCAGCTCTGCCCCCGAGGCCTGTAAGACCCCCGATAATACGTCAGCTCTGCCCCCGAGGCCTGTAAGACCCCCGATAATACGTCAGCTCTGCCCTGAGGCCTGTAAGACCCCCGATAATACGTCAGCTCTGCCCCCCGGGCCTGTAAGACCCCCGATAATACGTCAGCTCTGCCCCCGAGGCCTGTAAGACCTCCAATAATACATCAGCTCTGCCCCCGAGGCCTGTAAGACCCCCCATAATACATCAGCTCTACCCCCGGGGCTGTAAGACCCCCCCATAATACATCAGCTCTACCCCCGGGGCCTGTAAGACTCCCGATAATACATCAGCTCTGCCCCCGGGGCCTGTAAGACCCCCGATAATACGTCAGCTCTCCCCCCCAGGGCCTGTAAGACCCCCGATAATACGTCAGCTCTGCCCCCGAGGCCTGTAAGACCCCCGATAATACGTCAGCTCTGCCCCCGAGGCCTGTAAGACCCCCAATAATACGTCAGCTCTGCCCCCGAGGCCTGTAAGACCCCCGATAATACGTCAGCTCTGCCCCCGAGGCCTGTAAGACCCCCGATAATACGTCAGCTCTGCCCTGAGGCCTGTAAGACCTCCAATAATACATCAGCTCTGCCCCCGGGGCTGTAAGACCCCCGATAATACATCAGCTCTGCCCCCGGGGCTGTAAGACCCCCGATAATGTCAGTCCTCCTTTTCTTACCTTTGTGTCCTGTGGTGAGCAGTAGAATCACAGTAAGGATTGCAGCTCCCCTCATGTTTCCTGCCCGCGGTGTTCTGAGAAGTGTCTGATCGGAGGCTGCTGCGGCGCCTCTTTATAGGTCCAAAGTCAGCGCTGACGTCAACTGCTAATTATGCTCCAGTAGATAATTAATGATGGGACGGATAAAGGCAGCACAGGTGCTGTGAGCAGCGTCCGCCGAGCTCTGCGCAGTCACCACCGGGCTCTGTACAGTCACCACCGGGCTCTGCGCAGTCACCGCCACGTTACTCGCAGTCACTGCCACGCTCTGCATAATCACCTCAGGGTCCTGTGCAGTCACCGCCACGCTCTGCGCAGTCACTGCCACGCTCTGCGCAATCACCGCCGGGCTCTGCGCAGTCACCGCACGCTCTGCGCAGTCACCATCGGGTTCTGCGCAGTCACCGCAAGCCTCTGCGCAGTCACCGCCACGTTACACGCAGTCACCGCCACGCTCTGCGTAATCACCTCCAGGTCCTGTGCAGTCACTGCCACGCTCTGCGCAGTCACTGCCACGCTCTGCGCAGTCACCGCACGCTCTGCGCAGTCCCCATCGGGTTCTGCGCAGTCACCGCCAGGCTCTGCGCAGTCACCGCCATGCTCTGCGCAGTCACTGCACGCTCTGCGCAGTCACCGCCACGTTACACGCAGTCCTCGCCACGCTCTGCGTAATCACCTCTGGGTCCTGTGCAGTCACCGCCACGCTCTGCGCAGTCACCATCGGGTTCTGCGCAGTCACCACCATGCTCTGCGCAGTCACCTCATCGCTATGTACAGTCACCGCCACGTTCTGCGCAGTCACCGCAACGCTATGCGCAGTCACCACCACATTCTGCGCAGTCACCACCACATTCTGCGCAGTCACCTCATGGCTATGCGCAGTCACGCCACGCTCTGCACAGTTACCGCCGGGTTCTGCGCAGTCACCGTTGGGGCAGTTCTGGGCAGTCACCGTTGGGTTCTGCGCAGTCACTTCCACATTCTGCGCAATCACTTCCACATTCTGCGCAGTCACCTCCTCACTTTGCGCAGTTACCGCCACGTTCTGCGCAGTCACCACCATGCTCTGCACCGTCACCACCACGCTCTGCGCAGTCACCGCCACGTTCTGCGCAGTCACCTCATGGCTATGCGCAGTCACCGCAACGCTCTGCGCAGTCACCGCCTCGCTCTGCGCAGTCACCGCCACGCTCTGCGCAGTCGCCGCATCGCTCTGTGTAGTCACCTCATGGCTATGCGCAGTCACTGCCACGTTCTGCGCAGTCACCGCGACGCTATGCGCAGTCACCGCCACATTCTGTGCAGTCACCTCATGGCTATGCGCAGTCACACCACGCTCTGTGCAGTCACCGCAACGCTCTGCGCAGTCACCGCCACGCTCTGCGTAGTCACTGCTGGGTTCTGAGCAGTCACCGCCACGCTCTGCACAGTCACCGCAACGCTCTGAGCAGTCACCGCCACGATCTGCGCAGTCACCGCTGGGTTCTGCGCAGTCACCGCTGGGTTCTGCGCAGTCACCGCTGGGTTCTGCGCAGTCACCGCCACGCTCTGCGCAGTCACCGCAACGCTCTGCGCAGTCACCGCCACGCTCTGCGCAGTCACCGCTGGGTTCTGCGCAGTCACCACCACGCTCTGCACAGTCACGGCTGGGTTCTGCGCAGTCACCGCCACGCTCTGCACAGTCACCGCTGGGTTCTGCGCAGTCTCCGCCACGCTCTGCACAGTCACGGCTGGGTTCTGCGCAGTCACCGCCACGCTCTGCGCAGTCACCGCTGGGTTCTGCGCAGTCACCGCTGGGTTCTGCGCAGTCTCCGCCACGCTCTGCGCAGTCACCGCTGGGTTCTGCGCAGTCACCGCTGGGTTCTGCGCAGTCTCCGCCACGCTCTGCGCAGTCACCGCTGGGTTCTGCGCAGTCACCGCTGGGTTCTGCGCAGTCACCGCTGGGTTCTGTGCAGTCACCGCCACGCTCTGCACAGTCACGGCTGGGTTCTGCGCAGTCTCCGCCACGCTCTGTGCAGTCATCGCTGGGTTCTGCGCAGTCACCGCTGGGTTCTGCGCAGTCACCGCTGGGTTCTGTGCAGTCACCGCCACGCTCTGCGCAGTCATCGCTGGGTTCTGCGCAGTCACCGCTGGGTTCTGAGCAGTCACCGCCACGCTCTGCGCAGTCACTGCCACGCTCTGCGCAGTCACCGCCACGCTCTGCGCAGTCACCGCTGGGTTCTGCGCAGTCACTGCCACGCTCTGCGCAGTCACCGCCACGCTCTGCGCAGTCATCGCTGGGTTCTGCGCAGTCACCGCCACGCTCTGCACAGTCACGGCTGGGTTCTGCGCAGTCACCGCCACGCTCTGCGCAGTCACCGCTGGGTTCTGCGCAGTCACTGCCACGCTCTGCGCAGTCACCGCCACGCTCTGCGCAGTCACTGCCACGCTCTGCGCAGTCACCGCCACGCTCTGCGCAGTCACCGCCACGCTCTGCGCAGTCACTGCCACGCTCTGCGCAGTCACCGCCACGCTCTGCGCAGTCACCGCTGGGTTCTGCGCAGTCACTGCCACGCTCTGCGCAGTCACCGCCACGCTCTGCGCAGTCATCGCTGGGTTCTGCGCAGTCACCGCCACGCTCTGCACAGTCACGGCTGGGTTCTGCGCAGTCACCGCCACGCTCTGCGCAGTCACCGCCACGCTCTGCACAGTCACGGCTGGGTTCTGCGCAGTCACCGCCACGCTCTGCGCAGTCACTGCCACGCTCTGCGCAGTCACCGCCACGCTCTGCGCAGTCACCGCCACGCTCTGCGCAGTCACCGCCACGCTCTGCGCAGTCATCGCTGGGTTCTGCGCAGTCACCGCCACGCTCTGCGCAGTCATCGCTGGGTTCTGCGCAGTCACCGCCACGCTCTGCGCAGTCCACGGCTGGGGGACGGATGGACGGGGAAGTTTAATATTTCATTATTCTTTATAGTCACAAGTCACAGATTAGAAATAACGGAAAAAATACGTCTGAGGGAACAAATCCAAACCGCAGAGTCCCCCGCCGCCTGCGCCCCGTCACCCCACACATTACTGACACACGTCCTTGTGGATCGGACATTACAGGGTTAACATGGCTGTGACAATGTGAGGCTGCGGCAGATCCCTGCGGACTTCGCTCTTTGCCGCCTCTTACTGCGATAACGATCTTTATAGGAGTCATTAATGTCCGTCACAGAAGAAATATGTCTGCGCTGCGTGCTCCGCATCTGTCAGGCCGAGCCGGCACCGGGGGACGAAAGGGGCAACCTCCTAGGGCCGGCACCGGGGGGCGAAAGGGGCAACCTCCTAGGGCCGGCACCGGGGGGCGAAAGGGGCAACCTCCTAGGGCCGGCACCGGGGGGCGAAAGGGGCAACCTCCTAGGGCCGGCACCGGGGGGCGAAAGGGGCAACCTCCTAGGGCCGGCACTGGGGGGGCGAAAGGGGCAACCTCCTAGGGCCGGCACCGGGGGGCGAAAGGGGCAACCTCCTAGGGCCGGCACCGGGGGGCGAAAGGGGCAACCTCCTAGGGCCGGCACTGGAGGGCGAAAGGGGCAACCTCCTAGGGCCGGCACCGGGGGGCGAAAGGGGCAACCTCCTAGGGCCGGCACCGGGGGGCGAAAGGGGCAACCTCCTAGGGCCGGCACTGGAGGGCGAAAGGGGCAACCTCCTAGGGCCGCCACTGGGGGGCAAAAGGGGCAACCTCCTAGGGCCGGCACTGGGGGCGAAAGGGGCAACCTCCTAGGGCCGGCACTGGGAGCGAAAGGGGCAACCTCCTAGGGCCGGCACTGGGGGGCAAAAGGGGCTACCTCCTAGGGCCGGCACTGGGCGGCAAAAGGGGCAACCTCCTAGGAATAGGACTGGGGGGCGAAAGGGGCAACCTCCTAGGGCCGGCACCGGGGGGCGAAAGGGGCAACCTCCTAGAGCCGGCACTGGGGGGGCGAATGGGGCAACCTCCTAGGGCCGGCACTGGGTGGGGGGCGAAAGGGGCAACCTCCTAGAGCCGGCACTGGGGGTCGAAAGGGGCAACCTCCTAGGGCTGGCACTTGGGGGCGAAAGGGGCAACCTCCTAGGGCCGGCACTGGGGGGGGCGAAAGGGGCAACCTCCTAGGGCCGGCACTGGGGGGGCGAAAGGGGCAACCTCCTAGGACCGGCACTGGGGGGGTGAAAGGGGCAACCTCCTAGGGCCGGCACTGGGGGGCGAAAGGGGAAACCTCCTAGGGCCGGCACTGGGGGGCGAAAGAGGAAACCTCCTAGGACCGTCACTGGGGGGCAAAAAGGGCAACCTCCTAGGGTCGGCACTGGGAGGGGCGAAAGGGGCAACCTCCTAGGACCGGCACTGGGGGGCGAAAGGGGAAACCTCCTAGGGCCGGCACTGGGGGGCGAAAGAGGAAACCTCCTAGGACCGTCACTGGGGGGCAAAAAGGGCAACCTCCTAGGGTCGGCACTGGGAGGGGCGAAAGGGGCAACCTCCTAGGACCGGCACTGGGGGGCGAAAGGGGAAACCTCCTAGGGCCGGCACTGGGGGGCGAAAGGGGCAACCTCCTAGGGCCGGCACTGGGGGGCAAAAAGGGCAACCTCCTAGGGTCGGCACTGGGGGGGGGAAAAAGGGGCAACCTCCTAGGACCGTCACTGGGTGGCAAAAAAGGCAACCTCCTAAGGCCGGCACTGGGGGGGCGAAAGGGGCAACCTCCTAGGGCCGGCACTGGGGGGCGAATGGGGCAACCTCCTAGGGCCGGCACTGGGGGGGGGGGCGAAAGGGGCAACCTCCTAGAGCCGGCACTGGGGGGCGAAAGGGGCAACCTCCTAGGGCTGGCACTTGGGGGCGAAAGGGGCAACCTCCTAGGGTCGGCACTGGGGGGGGCGAAAGGGGCAACCTCCTAGGGCCGGCACTGGGGGGCGAAAGGGGCAACCTCCTAGGACCGGCACTGGGGGGGCGAAAGGGGCAACCTCCTAGAGCCGGCACTGGGGGGCGAAAGGGGCAACCTCCTAGGACCGGCACTTGGGGGCGAAAGGGGCAACCTCCTAGGACCGGCACTGGGGGGCGAATGGGGCAACCTCCTAGGGCCGGCACTGGGGGGGAGGGGAAAGGGGCAACCTCCTAGGTCCGTCACTGGGTGGCAAAAAAGGCAACCTCCTAAGGCCGGCACTGGGGGGCAAAAGGGGCATCCTCCTATGACTGGCACTGGGGGACAAAAGGGGAACCTCCTAGGACCGGCACTGGGGGGCAAAAGGGGCAACTTTCTAGGGCCGGCACTGGGGGGCAAAAGGGGCATCCCCCTAGGGCCGGCACTGGGGGGGCAAAAGGGGCAACCTCCTAGGGCCGGCACTGGGGGCGAAAGGGGCAACCTCCTAGGGCCGGCACTGGGGGAGGGGGAAAGGGGCAACCTCCTAGGTCCGGCACTGGGTGGCAAAAAAGGCAACCTCCTAAGGCCGGCACTGGGGGGCAAAAGGGGCATCCTCCTATGACTGGCACTGGGGGACAAAAGGGGGAACCTCCTAGGACCGGCACTGGGGGGCAAAAGGGGCAACTTTCTAGGGCCGGCACTGGGGGGGCAAAAGGGGCATCCCCCTAGGGCCGGCACTGGGGGGCAAAAGGGGCAACCTCCTAGGGCCGGCACTGGGGGCGAAAGGGGCAACCTCCTAGGGCCGGCACTGGGGGAGGGGGAAAGGGGCAACCTCCTAGGTCCGGCACTGGGTGGCAAAAAAAGGCAACCTCCTAAGGCCGGCACTGGGGGACAAAAGGGGCATCCTCCTATGACTGGCACTGGGGGACAAAAGGGGGGAACCTCCTAGGACCGGCACTGGGGGGCAAAAGGGGCAACTTTCTAGGGCCGGCACTGGGGGGCAAAAGGGGCATCCCCCTAGGGCCGGCACTGGGGGGCAAAAGGGGCAACTTTCTAGGGCCGGCACTGGGGGGCAAAAGGGGCATCCCCCTAGGGCCGGCACTGGGGGGCAAAAGGGGCAACCTCCTAGGGCCGGCACTGGGGGCGAAAGGGGCAACCTCCTAGGGCCGGCACTGGGGGAGGGGGAAAGGGGCAACCTCCTAGGTCCGGCACTGGGTGGCAAAAAAGGCAACCTCCTAAGGCCGGCACTGGGGGACAAAAGGGGCATCCTCCTATGACTGGCACTGGGGGACAAAAGGGGGAACCTCCTAGGGCCGGCACTGGGGGCGAAAGGGGCAACCTCCTAGGGCCGGCACTGGGGGGCAAAAGGGGCATCCCCCTAGGGCCGGCACTGGGTGGCTAAAGGGGCAACC